>NC_086374.1:43094610-43336930 GCF_036588685.1 Mytilus trossulus | reverse complement strand
TTTGTACCTTTTTTAATTACGGAAATTTTCTATCCGTCAATCAGCTCCACAAATTATTTTTCCCTTCACAATGAATTTGATAGTTTCGATGTGATTATGTAGATTTTGTAGGAGAAGTTAATTTATTTTTGAGTGATTTGAATATATATAGTAGTTCTTTCGTGTATTTTCTGTAAATAAGTTATATTTTTGTTAATAAAAGTTTAACTTTGTATAAAAGTTAACCAAATCCTTCGGATAAGAGGTGTTTTCTGGATAATGACTATAGTGGATGTTGTGTGAAATACAGTGTATGTCAATGTTTAACCTCAGAGAAATTAATATGCACACAAATGGTTGAGGAAAGGAAAAAGTACTAGTGAAGTTTCGCAGAGATTTGGTGTGAGACAAGGTGATGCTACAACCAACTAATCTTGATATTATGCTTTCCTTATGGCGAATCATCAGTGATGTTATGAGACTTGCGCCAGAAATTTTACATTGCAACAGGCCACCTACAGACCCCTCAAAGAGTTATTGCAAGGGTTCTTAAAGTGCAAAGAACGTAGCACTCTCTTTACACGAGGCATTGGATTTAACTTCCCCATTCTGACCGGACGTGACTGCGAACTTGATACATCCCGCACAGTTAAACGGACGCCCTACTTCGTTTTACTGCAGGTCGGGGGAAGACCAAGTGACCATATTTCGTTTCCCCAGTCACCCATGGGAAACTTTTAATAAGAAACAACAGAAATCCAAATATGTGATCAAACTGATCGACATGTATCCTCACAACCTGACACTTTTCTACGATGTCGCGCTCAGTTTCCTCCTTGAAGTTTGAACAGGTTTTATGTGTAAAAGAAAAACATTTCAAAAAACACCAGAAAACTGCACAAAACTGAGTCCTCTAAACGTGTTGAAAGACTTTTAAGTTGTGCTAATTAATGTGAGTAATCGTTTGTCCATGCATGACCCCATGTACCAAATACTTATTGAAGTCAACACCTGTGCAATTAGGTGAAAACAGTTACTGAAAAATTATAATTTGAACTTCCTGTCAGTTCATTGATAACGATTGTTGGTGATGATCTGTTCTTCCAGAAGAAAAATCTTTCTCGTGTAGCACATCCTCTATATATACCGATCACTTTTACCCAAGATTGCCTCTGATGCTTATCAAACTGCCAAACTCCAGAACTACAAAATGTAACTAGACATTGTAACACCTTACAATTCAGACACAGTGCCATATCTCCTTTAGCAAAATTGAAGTCTATGTTAAGACTTTCAGAATTACACCAAGATGTGTCTGAAAATATCAAGAATACATTAAAAGAAGACCAATTACTTCACCCTGCCGCCAGTGCTCTTATGAGCTATGTCTTTTTTGAGTATTTCTATGGAAATTATGCCCGCATAGCTTCATGATAGATATAGAAAGATGTGATATGATTGTCAATGATACAACACACCATCGTAGTCACAATTTACAAAAGTAAACCATTAAAGGTCACGGTCCGGTCTTCAACACGGAGCCTATAGGATCTTAAGTTCATTTGTTAGTTGATTAATGAAAAACATTACAAAGGCGCTTCTGAACCGTATATTGCCCCTAAAGATAAAAAAAAAATCGTAAATGAATGGCTATTACAAAATCAATCGTTTCTGTAGCAACATTCGCCCCATTACATTTGGGATTTGCCGTGCAGATAAATCAAGCATATGCAAATGGGAATATGGGTCACGAACATTGATCGAAACTTTGTACTCACATTGCTTTTGTGTTTCCTATGCAAAGGTAAGACTATATCTGACGAGTTTGACCGAATCAAGACGGTATTTACGCTACAGATGGCAATTGTACTCAAAAACTGTGTTTGCTTTGATCAAACTCTGTCCTGCGCCGAACTTGTTCTTGTAAAAAAGGGAAGTGGGTTGTAATGCTTATACGCGTACTGAATCCGCATATTATGACTTAGAGATTGATTCATGTCCCTATTTAATGAATACTTGAGGTATTGTGTGTCGCTTTTAAAAGTTATATAAGGATCATGACTGATTTTGAATTACAACATTAGAAAATTGGCATTACATTTTTTTCACCAGGATTATCCCACTAAGACAATGTTTATGCACCAAACTGACTTTGTTTTACACTCAACCAAACCTCTAATCAAGGCAAGTAACACTTATGATTTTTTTAAACCTCGCATTCGCCTCGGGTACCTTTGGTATATTTTGTGTTATAACTGATCTGTCCAAACTTTGCAAATACACAATATGTATTTATCTATAACTAGATACTTATTTTCACAAAATACACAACCTTTTAGATGCAAAATTAATATCACTGTTTCAAAGATAGAAAATATTGAAATAATTTGATAAACTGGTGTTTTATAGTTTAGAAAATAATTCTGTAATATACTGTAGTGAAACACTAAACAATATGAAAGTTTATGGATGTGAAAAGGTCAAGACCATTTCTTCTTTTGCTATGTCATAAATGGAAAAAAATCAAAAGGTTCCAAATCAACGCCATGTTGTTATGGCAGCTCTTCATATAAGTAGTCAAATTTGTCGTTTTAACATCGTTTATAGCATATGCTTATGATTGAATCGTTTTCGCAGCATTCTATTGAAAAATATCAGAAAACTTCTCGTTTTGTCCTGGTGGTTGAAATATTGATATTTTTAAGTTTGACCTTTGACCTCAGTTTCACAAAAATGTGACTACTGTGGATTTTTACGAACCAACTTTTCTTATTGTACACGTTTTCCTCTTTCCATCGATATTTAATTTAGGTGTGTGTTCATCCGGACCATTAAAGTTTTAAAACACGAACTCTGGTTGCAGTACTATTTCGGCTCTTATGATTAATTGACTCGTTGACAATCATGCATTGTACCATAAATACTTGATGAATATCAAATGTGTTTATTAATGAACCCTATGCATATAAACTCATCATAGACATTTGGTAATGAAAATAGATATTGTCGCTTTCTATATGTATATATGTAGGCAATTATATGACAAATTTCACACGTTTTTATTAAATTTTGCATTGAAAAACAATCATTAAGCAAATGAATTAATTTGTATCGCAAAAATAGTATAATTATATGTATACAGATGCTTCCAATACAATTTAAATGTGCTATTCAAAAGTGTTAAAATAGTACTAAAATTTTACTAAAATGTTTGAAAATGTCATGTTGAGCCAATTGTAGTCTTTTATAAATTATTCAAAAATCCGAAATAAGCCTTAATGTTATGTTAATAATCAGTTACTAGCAGTAAAAATATCAAATTCATATATAATAATTTTATTGTAAAATGTGCACATCCTCCAGTTGTAAAATTTTCAAAATGGGAGGATGAGCTGCATTCTAACATTGAAGACTGGAAGAAATACTTTTGCCTTCTTCAGAGAGGTTGTAGATACATATCTGTATAATTGCCAATATAAGTTTTTACATAGGACTATTCCTACAAATTCATTTTTATATAAGATTAAAATCAAAGGGCAATGTTTGACAATGTTAAAAATGTAAAAACAAATTATAGTTAACAGGTTGACAGGTCGACAGGTTAATAAGACGTTGACCAATTGATAATAGCGTTATAAACTTGTCGTTTGTCAACCTTTTCATTGTCAAGCTGTAGACCTGTCGATTTTAACACTTGTCGACCTTTTCATTGTCAACCTGTCGACCTGTCGACCTGTTAATATGTCAAAATATATATATATACATGTAAACCGATTTACTTCTAATTTAAACCAATTTACTCCTATTTTCTTCCGATGGAACTACAGTACCGTATATCCTACTTGACCCAATCAAAGATACAAAGTTATAAAAAAAAAGATGTGGTATGATTATGTTGGTTTTGTAGAAGAAAGCTCATTTTTAAGTTTTCTTGTATTTTTTGACAAAAAAATACATCTATAAATGCAAGCTAGAAGAAATGCTCCCAACTGCAATTGAATTAAAAAAAACTGCAAAACTTTTATAACATATACAGCAAGAAAATACAACAAAGTTTTTGAACTTGAAAAACTTATAACTTACGAAGCTACCTGAAGGTCTTACGATGTCAACACGACTTCGTAAAGACCTCGTAATCCCGTCGTGTTGCCATCGAATAAAAGTACGATGACGACAAGATGGAACTACGACGGCAATAAATCCAGCTAAATGTTAGTTAATTTTCGCGCTAAAATACAGTTAAAGTGCCATGCGCGATATGCACTAGTCAGTATAATACGACAGTTAAGAAAGACATTCTCAAAACATGGAGCTCATATCATATGATTCTATGAGAACAAGAAAGGCGACAGCGTTGTTTCTATTAATTCAAATTGAACCAAGAAGAGCAGCTATTACAGGCTCAGAATTCACTTTTACAAGTAAAATATTATTTTGTCAATTTTTCATATCAAGTAACATAATGAAAATCATAAACGAGTCTCGTATACCAACACTGCATGTACACGTATATAGGGAAACCAATATTTTCTTCATTATTTTGTTTTTTTATGTATCGTCTGAGTTGTCGTCACACGAATGTTTACTCCATAACCATTTTGTTTTCTATATGTCATATTTTGTCGCATTTGTTGCTTTCTCCACATCCTTCCTTTTGTCTATATCATTATGATATTCTCCTGGAAAGAACTCTTTTTGAATAAAAGGGATCAGTAAACATGGGCATAATTATGAGTGATTATTCAGACTAGTGCACGCATTTAACAGTTCAAACAAGGCAATGCCGAGCGTGGCATCCCCTCGTATGTAACATATTGGTGACAAATATGGACACTATATTTGTATATGGCACATGCAGAAAATAGTAAATTGAATATGCATATTTGATACATAAACTATTTTTTTTTAGAAATCAATCAAAACGTTCAGTAACTGGAAATACCTTTGATCTTATCTTTAGAACCAGCAGATAAAAAAATTAGCAACCAATTTCCTGTGTATTATGCTATTTCAAGGAGAAAAAACAAGTCCATCTGCATGACCCTGACCTTTGGCCATGAGCGTAAACAAATGTCAGATCATTACAAGGAGGAACAATATACCAAATGTGGTTAATTTTTATTGAAGCATATTGGTTTAAGAGTGTCCATAAGGGTGATATTGCCTTGTATTACAACTGCCACTGTGACCTTGACCTTTAAACTTTAAAGTCAATAGCGCTTAAGATATTCTTAACGAGTAACACCATACCAAGTTTTGAGCATTTTGGTTCTAGAGTGTCCATAACAATTCTATCTACACGCAACTTACATGTAGTAGGCGAGGGGATAATAAACTATGTTTTATAAGAATTGGACAAAAAGATCGATTTCCCGCCATGCATGGCAGACTTGTACAGAAACAATATGTTGTCGAATTTCTGTTCGTATCATAAAAAAGTTAAACAGGTGGGACGCATTTTTAGATCGATTGTATACTTGTATTATGTATTTTACCTTTATTTATCTTGTATATTTTCGGCATATAATTTAAATGCATCGTAAGCTGTACACGACGTCTTTTAGATATCGTATGGCAATCGCGCCATCATCGTTATTCATCGTGTTGTGTTCGTAATCCATCGTGTAGCCTTCGTGATCCATCGTGTAGGCTTCTGCTGAAATATAAAGCTTAAATACCCGTCTTCGGTTAATCTTCGTATGTCCATCTTTTGCTATCGTATATAATTTCGGCACCATCGTATAGACTTCGTTATTCGTCGTACTTGCTTCTTTCACTTTTTGGTATTTTAACGAGATCGGGACCAACTTCGTACGAACTTACAATTTTCGCATTCGGGTGTCCATCGTATATAAAAATCGGGACAGTGTGACGCGGGCATAAAGGTTATTATAATTGATTCTCATTTATCCAACTTTTTAAAATTATAGATGGTACAGGTAAAAAAACAAACTTGGATAGATGAGATCAAAGTTAATCAAGAACAAAGGGTTTTTCAATTAGAGTTTGTGTTAAAATACACTCAGGTGAAAAATAAGACTGAAAATTATACCCAGATTAAATTTGCTGTAGTATTATTTAGCAAAATATGTTAAAATGTACAACTGACATTTAGTAAATGTAATGTAAATCATTTGAAAGTATTTTTTGGTTTTTTAATTAAAATGTGAATTGGATAGAAAAATATAAGTTGCACTTTTAGTCATGATGAGATTTGTCAATGAGATGGAGCTTTTTTTGTGTATTATAGATCCTCTTCGTTCATTTTTTTTTCTGTTTTTTTTCTGACCAAATGATCCAAATAAGACACATATAATTTGAATACATTTTACTACACAAAGACTAAAATATACTAAATTTTATTTCATAATAGTTTACAATCACCTATCTATAATGAGGTCCAATTTATCAGCCGTCATCACGTTAAAACGACGAATCAAAGAATTCAACTTTATATATAACTAATATAGTACAAAGGTGTAGATTAAAAATTACACCACTCCAGGCCCTTTTGTTTTCCATGTAATTAATATTGCCAATAATGGAGAAGTTCTGGGTCGAGTCCGATACCGATACCAATAGTATATTCACCTGTTACCTATTACCTTATCTGTACGTTCCGCATCTGACAGGCGCACCAACAAACGGTGTATTCAGGATTAATATGCTATATACACGGGTCATAATCACAGGGTTGACACTACTAAATTGTCAAATTGTTACCTAATGCCCTATTGTAGTATTTTAATGAGTAAGACTTTCTAAGATAACAATACGAATACTAAAAATCTGGACTTGAAATAAGGCGTATAGGTACAGTTTTCAATTTGCACCACAAACATGACAAAACGGTGTATTTTATAGGATTTTGCTATATACACGGGTCATAACCACAGGATCAAATTGTTCCCTATTGTGTAGTTTTTTAATCAGTAAGACTTTCTAAGATAACAATAAGAATACTAAAAATTTGGACTTGAAACAAAGCGTATAGGTAGTTTTCAATTTGTTAGCGGACATGACATAAAACAGCGAATATAAGAATTCAACTTTAATTATAAATAATATAGGACAATGCTGTTGATTAAAAGAAAATCCATCCCAGGACCTTTTTTGTTTTCCAAATAATTAATATTACCAATAATTGATAAGTTCCAGTTTCGACGGGTTCAAACAGAAAAGCAGAGAAAACTGTGTATCTTATAATCGGTATTACTTTATCAGATGACAATACCAATACTGAAATAAGGCTTACGCATTGTTATATACTTTAATTCAGTCACGGGACCCGCGATATCACGGGTGTGTTCTAGTTATATATATTTCTTCAAATAGTATAACATACAGGAACAAATTTACTGTCAAATTTTAGAAAGACACCTTTACTATTACTAAACAAACAACCCAATAATTAACAAAAATAAAAAGTTGGCTAAATGAGAAGACACCATCTTAAACAACCAAATTTGTATCAATATATATCTTTTTTATCTATTTATGGAACAGAGCACACAACATGTAATATATGCATAGCACATGTTAACCCTTTTGTTCTATTAAATAGTCTATAGATATTTCTATATGAAGAGATTGTGAAAAAAAGAGAGAGAGAGAGAGAGAGAGAGAGAGAGAGAGAGAGAGAGAGATTTTCAAACAATTTTTATTTTAGATTGTGTTAATCTTGATAAAACAACAGTCTTTTCCTGTTATAAAAAGATTGGAGTAAAAGTCATTGGTATGGAATAAAGAAAATTATGTCATACCTTTTTTATAGCAACATAGCAAATAGTTTACCTTTTTTATTATAAGCACATATTTATTATTGTTTTAGGTGGTACATAGGCGGTTAGCAGCAGGAAATGTGTTACTCAACGATCAGTATGTTCCTAAAATCACAAGATTCGGCCCCGGATCAGTAAGCAAGTGAAACAGGAGACACAAAAAAATCAGTAAATATCATTTAGATAAGTAAAGATATTATAGACAACTTTCAATACCAGATCTCTTCAGATGATGTCATCAAAACCCTTCAAATAGACCATGACTAACTGGTTTCCTTTTTTATGTATGTTTTTATTTGGAGAAGGGAGTAATCGATAAACCGATACACTAACTTGTTTTCTATGTTTTGTCTTCTGTACTATTATTTATAAAAAAAAAGAAGATGTGGTACAATTGCCAATGAGACAACTCTCCACAGGAGACCAAAATGACACAGAAATTAACAACTATAGGTCAGCGTCCGCCCTTCAACAATGACCAAACCCCATACCGCATAGTCAGCTATTAAATGCCCCGAAATGACAACGTAAAACAATTCAAACGAGAAAACTAACCGCCTTATTTATGTACAAAAAAAAACGAAAAACAAAAAGGTAACACACAAACAAACGACAATCACTGAATAACAGGCTCCTGACTTGGGACAGGCACATACATAAATAATGTGGCGGTGTTTAACATGTTAGCGGGTTCCAAACCCTCTCCCTTACACGAGACATTGGTATAACAGTACATTCAACATAAGAACGAAATATACAAATCAGTTGAAAAAGGCTTAACTTATCAGATGAACAAAACATTTGTCTGTTTTTCTTTTTTTTTGTTTTAGCCATGGCCTTGTCAGTTTATTTTCAATCTATGATTTTGACCCCACTCCGGTATCTTTCGTCTCTCGTTTATTAAATTGTAAATGCTGATCGTTGGCATATATTTGTTTATCACTGTGACAACAACCAAACGACACAAAGTAGAATATATGACAACGGAATGTCGATTAACGGGTTTCGATGAGTTTCGTATGACTACACACATGTATATAAAAGCATTAAAAAAATAATACTGATACCTACTGAATGAAAAGCAAAAAGTTATTTTAGAAACGATCAAATTTCTATTACTAGTATATATGTCATTGATGTTCTACATTTTGTTTTGTAGGAGAGAGAGTGACGTGTGGTCTTATGGTATCGCTATATGGGAAATATTTTCTCTCGGTAAACCCTTTTATCTTCATTTTTAAAGTTTTCAGAGTTTGGTTTAGAAACAATTAAAACATACAGACAACCACGGCTGGTAATCTACACACGCAGAACATTTGGTTCTGCAATGAAAACCGTGAGAGGATTTTCCGGTTGTACTTGAGTGGAGCAATTGTCACCGCTTTAAAGAATATAGACATTTCTAAATCGCTATTTTCTTATTCGACTGATCAAAATATTGAAATCAGAGAATGCTATGCTGTGGTGAATACTTTAACGAAGAGATGCATGTATCATTTACTGTTGTATGTGGAGTTGAACTCCTACAAAATCAGTTGCCGCACGTGATTTTGCCGAAAAAAAGTGACATTTAGATTTTGAAATGGTTCTATTAACAGACCTACAAGTTCAAATTTACTTTTTATTCGGTCAATGGGTATGAATGTCGTTTTAGGCGGCGTGGACGTTGTCCGGTGTTGATAGATATCTTAATAAATCTAAAAACCTCATATTTTCATTTTGTCATGCGTGAGGGTATCGGTTCTGATTGAGGACATCGTGAATGCGTGAGGGGACTTGGAATTATATCTTTATATGTAAGCTATCAGTCGTTGAAAGTTGCCTTGGTATGGTTAATGAAAAAACAAAGGAGCAGGTCTGGTAAGGACCGATTTTGGCCTCAAATTTCCGGTTCATCTTTTGAAAGATTTTGCCCACTTTTAAAACACTTAAGTGTCTATTTCATCTGATTCAATTAGTTTATGTGAAAGATTTAAGAAACGATCCGATTCAAGCTCAAATATGAAAAACTACCAAATATGCCGAAAAATGTCACTTTTCAGATGTTTTTTGTGAAAAACGAAAGTGGCCGCATCCGTGTTCATCCACTATTATCATCAAATACAACTTACATTTCAATATTAAGGATAAACACGAATGCGGCCACTTTCGTTTTACACGGAAACTGTCAAAAATTTAACTAAAATGCTAGAATTGTGGAGATTTCAGTAATTTAGCATGACTTAATGGTGCTACTACCCAATATAGGTGCATTGTATTGTCAAAAACAGCCCATATTTATGTAGCAGAAGCATTCTTCTATCCAATAAATAACTATAAGTTTACATTTTAACAATTTTGTAAAACTGCTATACTTTTGGGCCAAAAAGGGGTCTCACTGGACCTACTCCTTTGTGTGCATAAATAAAGATTATGAGATAGAATTTTGAAATAACAATAAATCACCAAGTTTTCTTTTTATGAATAAAAGTCTAACCAATAAATTTCAAATATATCTCCAAATTCGTAGATTTGGGCAAATAATTGGTATAGTTTACTATCATTAATCGTAAACATAAGGTAGCAATACACAGTTAGGAAAAAAACTTAAAATTGACACTCATAATTTTTAAACACCCCCTTCCCCCCCCCTGTATAACAAAGAAGGCTTTATATGTGTGTTATGCATGTATATACTTGTAGAAAGAGAATCTTCCATAGATTTGATTTCTAATGGTCATAAGGGTGAAATATAATCCCTTTTGGGTGTAACCATGGCAACAATCTGCATTTCTTAGATACAAAATATAGCAAAAAAGGGGGGTGAACATGTCACAAAAGTCTCCAAAATTTGGTCTAAAGGAAAATTTCAATGAATTACAGTGATACCTTTCCTGAATCCATAGGTTTATATCTATCAAGTGGTCCAAAAAAAAATCATATGTCTTCCTGCTCGTTTTTCCATAAAATTGAATTGAAAAGATCGAGCGCAAAATCTTTGTTGATAAACACTACAATAATTTATGGACCTATGAACGGTACGGATAGGAAAATACGGACTGTCAATCATTGAAATGGCATATAAAACATGTTAAAATCAATCTAAATGTTCATATAAACCCACTAAGAAGGCCATATTATTCTTCAATTACCTAAAAATCAATTTTATTGTACAAAAACTTTCATATTTAAAAAATTCACAGGGGCCATAATGCGAAACTAAACTTCTAACTGTGTATTGCTACCTAAATGAATAATAAAAGATACAATGACGGAGAGATCCATATAAGTTCAGGAGTTATTATAATAGACAATACGTATGAAGGTTTAGTCTTGGGGTATGTCAACATTTTACATGCAACTGTTGTCTTAAATTAAAGTCATATGAAATTTAAAAATAAAACATACAATGTTTCATACAAAAGTACATGTACAAATGTACATATTTGAAAGGCTTTTCTGTAAATTTATTAAAATATATGTCCTCCCTCTTTCAATTTGTTTTTGTCAGGTTTTCTTTGTGCACTGTGGCAATAAACATAGAATAAAGAAAATTATTTTAAGTCTGGTTACATGATATATATTACAAATATAAGCTTCGTTTTGTTGTCAAACCCCCAAAAGGAGACTAGTATATATATATACATACATTACATATAAACTGTTCAAAAAGTTACAAAATTTCATTGAATTCAAATCAAGAAAGTCAAACCTATAATAAAGACCCACCCATATAAAGCCTTGTTATTGGAAGTAGCTTAGTTTTAATAAATTAATCAGAAATTTTTGTTTTTGTTTTTATCATGTTTATTAGAATCGGATGATGCACTTTCAAAATTTTAGGTGTGATACATGTTATGTATTTACAGATTTTAATAGAATATATTTATTATTATGATTATTACTAGCTATTTTTTCAATCATGCTCCCCACCCCTAGAAAAATAATTTTAGGCAACATTTCTATTTAAATTCAAAGAGATTTATTTCCTAAACACATATTTTGGTCAGGCAGATGACAAATACAAATATTTTGAATCCAGATTTTCCCCAACAACCTGTGTAAGTATTAAATTTTGACAAAATGATTTGATTGGTAGCATTAAACCCCCCCCCCCCCCCCCCACCCCCCCTTGAAGTGAAATTATATATTCCCGTAAGTGATAAATAATTACAATATATCCCGTTTTAAAATGCTGGAGACACGCATAAACGTTGAATAAATGTTCTTATGTAAATTTTAACATTTGTACCGGAGCAACAATTTTTTTTTTTGGATAGGGAAAGGAGGCTTGGATTATCTAGATCTAGCATAAAGAAGGAGTTCAAATTTGTGCAAGTCATTCGTTCTGCATACTCAGTCAATTCTATGATTTTATTTCCCTGTGTCCTATACATGTACATCGAATCCAGATCTGTTCACCCAAAAATATGTTTACGTCCAATTATGTTTGTCCCTTTCACACCCTACATGTTCGCACCCAAAGTCCTTTTGCACACTTTTTATTGGTTTTGTGATTTATAATAATTTAGTAATTGAGTTTTGGTATAAAGTATATTGGTATAAATAATTTTTGTTCATTTCTTCAAAATAAAGTGTTATTATGACAGTTTTTTTTTGTATTGCGATCTTTTATGTTTTTCATTTAAATTCTTCAATGTTTTACTCATACCTGGCTACAGTATTAACATAAAAGGAGATAAAAAACAATTATGATTTTCAGGTCTGTTTGCACCCTATACATGTTCACACCCTACAATGTGTTTCTCATACCTATCTGCAGTATTTATATCAAAACAAGAGACCAAATTAAGCTTTAACCAATTAACAGCTATCATACATACATGTACATAAATAACATTTAATAATTAATCATCATTTGATAAAAAATAAACAACATTTGATACATGTATGTCTCTTATGACACAATTTTATTCTGGAAATATATATAATTTTTTTAGGGAATATATATACATATGAAAAAATATATCTAATAATTCAACTGGAATTTCAACAAAAATTGAGTGCAAATATGTAAGGCGCGAATGGACGTAGGGCGCAAAGGTGTGTGGTACGTATAGATTATGGGGTTTTCTACACAATGTGACATTGATATTTTAAAATATCAGCCACAAGCCACAAAGTGAACCTTTTTTACGAGTGAGTGGAGCGAATGATCTAAATGTCAGTGGCGGATCCAGAACTTTTCCTAAGGGGGGGGGGGGGGGGGGGGGGGGGGGGGCTCTGACTGACCTAAGAGGGGGCCTGCTCCAGTCACGCTTCAATGATTCCCTATATAATCAACCAAATTTTTCCCACAAAAGGGGGGGCCTGGGCCCCCCTGGATCCTATGAATGTTTCTCATTATGTCGAGTGGCTGATATTTTATGATATCGATTTATATTAAAGAAGAAAACTTGATTATCTTTTTATTGTTCTGTTACTGGTCTTTTCCCTCGTCCTAAGACAGTTTTACACTTGACAAAAGCAAGCTTGATAACATCTCTTGTATTGTGACATGCCTGATAACTTCTCCTTTCACATTGTGACGTGGCTGATAATGCATGGTCTTGTTTTGAAGCCTTGATAGGAGAATTACAGAGCGACTGAGCAGGGTTATATGGGCATAGGGAAGGACAATACACATGGTTATTGTCACTTATTGAGCAAAATAGTCCAAATAATTATAAGGTCTGGCAATGCTATTTTAATTTTTTTGGGACAACCTCATAGGAAGGCGTCCCAGAAAAAAATAGCCTTGCCAGTCATAATTATTTTGACAAGGCGTGAAACAGACTTGATCCCAGTTCACATCCTGGGGCTAACTTCAACTTTTACAGTTAATAAAGATTATGAGAAAGTATTTGATTTTTAATGAAAAGGACCTTTGAAAGTGGAATTTAAATATGACTTGTCATGCTAGTCCAGGACATTTATTCTTGAAGGCAAATGTTAACCTTACTCAGTTACTGGTATTAAAACTCATTAGTCCAAGATTGCTCTGACGTCCAACGGTTTTTTGCCACAACTTGCACAAGCTGGCCAGTGAGGGCCCCTCAGTCCAAGATTTTCTGGCGAAACAGTCGTTGGATGTAAAAACAATCTCGGACTAATACTATATAAAGATTATCTTTATGGTCAATATAATTTTACGTATATAATTTATTCATTCAATTTGTAATATTATATACTGTAGTTGTAAAACTTGTGTTGATGTTGTCGTGTATTTTTCGGGAATCAAATGGATTACTTACTGGAAAAATAGTTGTGATCATTAGAGTAAGTCGATGTTTTGGTCAATCGGGCATGTTGACTCTCCGACACCTTCAGATATCTTTTAGATTTGAAGCCATGCTTACGTATTCTTGTCATCACTGCAGCTACCAACGTTACGTTACAGCAGACGACTGTTGTTGTTTACAAATGGCGCCGGAAATTAAACGATGTCGTAATCGTGCGATCGCAAAATTATTTCCATAAAACAACAATAAAACAACTTTCATTTATAACAAAAGTTTCAATATATTCAATCGTTTAATAAATTTTGTATTTATTATTTATTTGTACAATAATAAGTTTCGTATTTTACCGACAGTTCGAGTTGCGCAGAAAATTCAAATTCGTCAGGTTCATATCTCCTTAAGAAATTCATGTGACGTCACTTTGTCTGTTTTGCTGAATGTGAATTCGCATTACTATAATACGTGTTTCTGTACTTGTTTATCCCAAATTCATGTATTTAGTTTACATGTTTAATGTTATATTTGTAATTCTGATCAGATTTTGTCAAATGTGTTGACGTCTTCTTATTATATATTTAGGTGTGACGGATAGAAAAATTAATCACCTCCTCTTTATTAATAATATTAAATTTTGTACGATTATTTACGTTTACAGTTGGATTCATAACAAACTGGACATATATATATTACAGTTAATTGCTATTAATAAGTATTGCAATATGCATTTTGTTTAAATGAATTATCAGTATTTAGTTCTAAATCAATCCTAATTCTATCTCATTTTTGAATGATAGTTTTTCATATGTGACGTCATGCTGTTTCTAAATTTTATAAATTCAAATGTGGCATAACGTTTCTGCCTTTTCGCCATCGTATGTGACGTCACATTTTTTTAATTACGTTGACGCCTGGACTGATTCGGATGTGTGTCTATTTTGTGATAAACTCGGGTTTAGTTTTCTGTAATTAGTTAATACTTCAGTTTCATTATGTATATCTCTTTCATATTCATTTGTTAAAATTTACTGTTTGCAATAGCATTAAGTGTTCTATGTAATAAGGATGTTCTTATCCCGTGCATAAAAACAATGCCGTATTTGTCAAAACCTTTTCAACTTTTGATCTTCAGTGCTGTACAACTTTGTACCTTTTCACGTTCGATCTTTCATATCTAGGCGTTATGTATTCAGGTTTAGTTTTCTGTAATTAGTTAATACTTCAGTTTCTTTGTGTATATCTCTTTCATCTTCATTTGATAAAATTTACTGTTTGCAATGGCATGAATTGTTCTATATAATAAGAATGTTCTTATCCCGGGCATAAAAACAATGCCGTATTTGGCGAAACCTTTTCAACTTTTGATCTTCAGTGCTGTACAACTTTGTACTTTTTTCACTTTCGATCTTTTATATCTGGGCGTCACTGGTGAGTCTTGTGTGGACAAGGCGCGTTTTTGGCGTATTGAATTTTAAACCTGATGCTTTTTTTTTTTATCTATTAGTCATGTTTTTCTTTGTCTAATATGTTCTCCTATTTATTGGTATTGTAGTCCTGTTATATTATGTTGTCATTTCAATGTTATATTTAACTTTGCCATTAAAGTGCGAGGTTTGGCATGCCATAAAACCAGGTTCAACCCACCACTTTTATTCCCCTTTAAAAGTGTCCTGTACCAAGTCAGGAAGATGGTCATTGTTATATTATTGTTCGTTTCTCTGTGTGTTGCATTTTAACGTTGAGTCGTTTGTGTTTTCTCTTATTTTTTGAGATATTGAGATAAGACGTGGCACGGTACTTGTCTATCCCAAATTCATGTATTTGGTTTTCATGTTATAATATTTGTTATTCTCGTGGTGTTGTGTCGTTGTTCTCCTCTTATATTTAATGCGTTTCGCTCGGTTTTGGTTTGTTACCCCGATTTTGTTTTTTGTGCATGGATTTATGAGTTTTGAACAGCGGTATACTACTGTTGCCTTTATTTGTGCGTTGATGGTATGGCTAACTCGGCTGTGAATTTTTATGTGCTGGTTTATGTTGTTGTATGTATCCGTTTTTATTGTGTAGTTAGTCACCATTTCGATTTTATCATGTATATCTATTATATAGTTATTTTATAAAACTTCACTGGTTGCAAAATTATGAAATATTCGAAATAATAAAGATGTTAAAAGCCGTATTATGCACAACTTTTTGGAACTTTTGTTCCTCAATGTACTTGTCTTGGCTTTCGAACTTTTTTTATCTGAGCGTCACTGGTAAGCCTTGTGTGGACGAAAGACGCGTCTGACGTATACGTTTTTTTTAACCTGGTACCGTTTGTTAGCTATAATTGGCGTGTTTCTCTGTCCTATATGTTCTCTCATTTATTTGTATTGTAGTCCTGTCATGTAATGTTGTCTTTAAATGATATATTTACCATTGTCGTAGAAATGGGAGGTTTGGCATGCCACAAAACCGGGTTCATCCAACCATTTTTTCTTAAAATGTTCTGTGTCAAGTGTGTGTGTTAAAGTGTAATGTTAACTTGTGTTTCTGTTGTGTCGTAGTTTTCCTCGGTTTTAATTTGTATTCCGAATTTGTTTTTCTCAATCAATTTATGAATTTCGAAGAGCAGTTTACTACTGTTGCCTTTATTGGAGATTTGTAATTTATTGGTTAGACTGTTTATTCATATACAGAAAACTTTGTGATGTATTGTATAAATCAAAATATTCAAACAAATATCACAATTTGTGTTTTGAAATCCATTTTTTTTTAATTTTAAATACGCAATATAAAGGGAGTTATAACTTAACTCTTTTCGTAAAAAAAATGTATACTGGGCTGATGGGCAAATATGAAATTTTTCAACTTTTATTTGTAGCTAGAAACAAATCGTTGACATATTTTTTTCCTTTTATTGTTCGTTAAACATATCTTCCAACAATGTATTTCAAAATTTAATTTCATAAATTTTGTTTATGCACACAAATGTGTTTTTTCATGAACAATCTGACCACATTTAGGCAACTTTCAAAGACTCATAGTTTGAAAATAATATTATGATTTCACGTCCCCTCACGCATTCACGATGTCCTCAATCAGAACCGATCCCCTAACGCATGACATAATAAAAATATGAGGTTTTTAGATTTATTAAGATGTCGATCAACACCGGACATCGTACACGCCGCCCAAATCGACATTCATATCCATTGACCGAATAAAAAGTAAATTTGAACTTTATGGTCTGTAATTAAAACCAATTCAAAATTTAAATGTCACTTTTTTAGGCAAAATCTCGTGCGGCAACTGATTTTGTAGGAGTTCAACTCCACGTACAACAGTAAATGATACATGTATCTCTTCGTTAAAGTATTCACCACAGCATAGCATTCTCCGGTTTTCAATATTTTGATCAGTCGAATAAGAAAATAGCGATTTAGAAATGTCTATTCCCTTTGAAGCGGTGACAATTGCTCCACTCAAGCACAACCGGAAAATCCTCTCACGGTTTTCATTGCAGAACCAAATGTTCTGCGTGTGTAGATTACAAGCCGTGCAATATTATAAAGAAAGATAATGATTAATTTTGTAGGCTGAAATCGGTACACTATGCAATGATGTTTAATTATATAGCAAACGCATTTATAAGATATTTGAAGTCAAAATGGTTCAAACTTTTAAATTCAGTTTAAAAGACCTAGCTATCTTATGTTAGGCTTAATTGAAAAAAGTACAGTTCAGTTGTTTAGAAGAAGAAAAAAACATGCTAACTAACCAAAAAATATGTATAGCAATTTTATGAGATATTTTATATCCAAATGCTCCAAGCAAGTTTTCAAAAGTTACACAAGTCGTAAATATGATATAAGCCCCTAATACTGCAAAATTAGTACAATTCTGCAGTATTTTAAAAATTGTGTTCACCAATGGTTATTTTGCGGGGATATTTTAGTCCTTAAATATTTGTATTGAGTTTTGCAAACACTTGGTGTCGATCATACTAGTTCCTGCATGAGAAAAAACATGTCATTGGTAGTACAAGTCGGTTATTTTTTTGTAACTGTTATGTTGTGATTGGAATCATGCAAATACCCCCCCCCCCCCCCCCCCCCCCCCAAAAAAAAAAAAAAAAAAAAAAAAAAAAAACTCACTACAATATCAAATAGTAAAAATCAAAATCTGTGCAGACACTGCTATTTATTTCTTTTATTTTCGATGAAAATCACGATGGGGTTACAAACGCTAATTTATCAAGGATGAAAATAGTTCACTTATAATGAACATGATAACTTAAGTTTGAACTGGATATTTAACCTTGATCAAAAATTCAGCCTGACACTGTCTGATGCACTTATTTATGGAGGGGCAGAGGGAATTAAGGAAGGAGGGACGAACAGATCAGAACATAAACATGTCATCCTTCTGTCGTAGTCAAGCATTAAAAACAGAGAAAGACCACGTTGGTGGTATTTATTTCACTCATATGAACACAATCTAAATGTTGTCGATTCTTACGGGAATAGTAACATGTATGAATAAAACTGATTATTATTAGAATTGAACATTAATATATATTTCATTCATATACACATCAAATTGACTGAACAAACTTTTGATTTCTGTATTTAGGCATTGCACTAGTTCATGTTTTCCTCTGACTTTTAATGACGTCTTTACACTAACTAAATCCATTTGATTTTGGATCATTTTGATTAAAGTTGATAGGTAATTATCTAAAATTCAACTGAACTCTGTCAATTCATAACAACTGCATGTCAATATTTTTTTAAATCTTGATTGTGTACCACTGAACTGCAGGCTAGGGCTATTTTCCATTTTTTGTGACAGTACTCTTGGATGTTTAAGTTTGTTCTTAAGAAAGTGTGGACTGAAAACCTATTCCGTTTTATATTTCCATTGTTAAAGTTCCCAGTTACAACTCTCATCACAGGGAAACAGGTAGTAATAAAAAACAATATGATTGATTTAAACTGTGTGAAGCTTGTTTCCAAATCCTAAATTTGAAATATTTGTAAATTTCATGAATAAATATGTTTAAACTACAAAATGCAACATTATTATTTTTTTTTTTCCATTACAATTATTCTGTAGGTACACAAAAAAATAGTTTTAATGGAAGACTACTAATCCAATGAAATGTCACATTTTAAGTGGTTTTTTTTTTAAATACATTAATTTTATTTTAGTGGATAATTACTCATCAATTGAGGTGCTCCTGAATTGCAGGAAGATTCTCAAAACAGCATTTTTACAGAAAAAAATTATAAGATCGTTGCTCTCACCTATCTCATGTAACCCACACTCTTTATTTACTTTGAAAATTGTTGACCTACACATTAAAGTATTGCATGTTGATGTTTAAATCATCTACAGCAACATTATTATGTTTAGATTTAACAAATACCAATGTGTGATTAGTGCAGGATCTCTGAGAATAATCTAAATAACCAGTGAAGGATATCCCTGCTTCTTCCAAGAATGACGTCACTATAAAATACAATGTAGGTTGGATATATTTAGAATAACTCGTCATACTAATTTTTCCGGATTGTATAAGAAACGTAAATAGTGTAAAGGAGAGCTCAAGATACGATAATTTCGCCAGAAACAGAAGGGAAATGTGTAAAAAAAGTGTTTAAAGTCAAACTACATGTATTCATTTCTGGGTCTGCTTCTCTTCAATCTAAGTAAGATTTGTTGGGGGGTTTTCCACACTATAAAAACAAAATTAATGATGTGAGGGAATGTCACTCTGGTCAACCCCATAGGGAATTGACGGCTTCAAGCCGTCTTTCCCCCAAAACACATAAAAAGTCAAACAAATCAATATACAAATCAAAAAGAGTTATTTAGCTCTTTTTTTTTTTTTTTTATAAAAGATGACACTTGGCAAAATGAATAATCATGGCAGTCAGAAAATCCACCAAATAATTTCTACTTTCTAAAAGATAAAAGGAACCAAATGGCACAATATAACCACACCAGAGCTTCATTAACGCCTGAACAAAATTACTTTTTAGAAACCAAAACTATTTCGTATTTTTGGGTAATTTAGATTAGAATTAGCTTTCAGGAAATTGGAAAGCAAATGAAAAACTATGAATATTTGAACTAGATCTTACAACAATTTGTATTTTTATTAAAATACTTGTTTCTCCAATAGCTCTTTGCATCCATGACAGCTGCTTATTCGGGAAAATTATATATTTTTTTATGTAAACTTTGTTACTTTTAGAACGCACTTACGCATGTGAGATTTCAGCGGGGTTTTGGTGAATGTAAACAGAAAGATACTACTTGTACTACCAATAGTTTCTAGCTTTGTTAACCATGTCATTGCATTAAGTTTAATGTAAACCGTAGTAAATTTATATTTGTTTCTTGTTATTTGCGCTGGTTTTTTTTTTGACAGATAAAATTTGTATGAGTCATCACAATATTCTTATATATAATCATTGCCTTAATATAACCAGACTTAGTGAAAAATGTCTTGTAGTTACATTCAGATGGAGATTTTATTAAAGAGGTCCTGCATCATTAAGTCATTGTGCTTCTGAAGGCAGTTATCGAAATGATAGTTTTAAACATATACTCAAATTTAAATACGTCGGATATCTTTTTTAAAGATAGTTCTTGTTTAAATGTGTGAAACGTTTTGTATATAACTATATAGTTTTGCGTGGTCAGGCTAGTGTAATGACCACTTCAAGAAACTGAAATATTACCACATACATTTCAATCAACTCAATCTATGTACTGTGCATTTTCTAATATTATAAGTAAATATCTACTTACTATAATTTTGAAATCACTCCTTTATGGAACAACATGACAAATCCTACGTTTAATGAATGAATTACACATTTCCTTTCTAATAATGGTTAATAAATAGCACAGTCATGAAATGGAAGTGGGCTTCATAACATAAATTCCAAATGAATAAATATTTTGAAATAATATTTGCCCTGGTATAAATATTACAGTTTATATTCCTGACAGATTAATGGTACAGAATATTTGTTCCGACGAGAACAGTTATTAAAGTATATGTTCCTAATAGAATTAATGGTATACATGCAGAAATTATTTTTCGAAAGAAAACATATATTATGACATCGTTTGTACAAATGATTCCAGTGGAACTTCAGTTACGTGACTGTGGAACAAAAATACGTTGACAGCACGTGGCAAAAGATCACCCGATCAAAATGCAAAAGAAATTAGTTAAAAAAAGAATCACCGACTATAGGAAGGAAAAATTACAATCCTAGTCAATTAAGATAAAAGTCGAATGACTCTGCATGTCACATGCTACATTTGCTTGTGATAGAGTTTTTCGCGTCCTAAGACTACTAGGCCACTGAGGCCCTTTTAAGATGGTTTTGCCTTCCAGTAAAGCAAAATTTTATTCGAAAGACTGCTTTATAAGGTATGCCCTATTTCCAAAATTTTATGAATAAGTTTGTGAATAATGTTACTCGTACCATATTTGACAAGCGTCTGAATTCTACGCATACATTCTGGTGAATAAAACCGTATTCAAAAGAAATAAATTGAGATACATATATGACAATAGATAAAGGAAGATGTGAGATGAGTGCCAAAGAGACAACTCACAATCAAAATCACAATTTAGTAAAATTTATAAAAATAAAACATTATAGGTCAAGCTATCAAGGGCCCCAAAATTTATTAGTGTAAAACCATTCAAACGGGAAAACCAACGGTTTAATCTATATAAAAAAGGAGAAACGAGAAACTACACAAACAAACGGCAACTACTGACACAGTGTAGATACTATTCTGTACGCTATCCGGAAGTCGCGATTTTCGAAGCGAGAACTTTTTGGATTACATTTTTAATTTGTTGGATATACTGTATTAAACGATAGGATGTTCATCTGTACATTGCTTAATGATTAATTCAGCTGACATCGATATTCACAAATGGTTTATAATTAAATTTAGCACATTCCTTATTCGTATCTTTGCCTTAATCAAGAGATTTTTAAGTGCATCACTAAGGAAAATCAGTCGGTGAACCTAAAAACAATCTTTTTGCACCCTTACTGTACAAATTAACGTAAAAACCAGACTTAATTAACTCAATAAAGTATATTCTAAGTGGTGGTAAAAGTTTCAGCCAGAAATAAGAAAATTACACTTGTTTGAATTTCTCACTGTACGATCAGTCTCGCTTGTATATTTTGAAACTGTATGATCAGTCTTTATTTCACTGTATTCGAGTGGTGATATCAAGTTATTTACGATACTTTAGAAGGTGGCATTTTTCTAAATAACAAAAATGTATTTCAATGAATTCATATCCTGAAAACTTATCAAACATGTTATTAAATTAGCTTGATAGGGTGTACTCGACTTACTACATTGTAAAGTACCAGTCTTTGTAAGA
This sequence comes from Mytilus trossulus, assembly GCF_036588685.1. Taxonomy (NCBI): domain Eukaryota; kingdom Metazoa; phylum Mollusca; class Bivalvia; order Mytilida; family Mytilidae; genus Mytilus; species Mytilus trossulus. The sequence continues at coordinate 43,314,530 of NC_086374.1, read as the reverse complement.
ATCATGCAATTTATGTAAAAATCAAAACATGATCACAAAAAACCCACCGAGCTAATCATGCTATTTAATAGTTACCATCATCCTGAGTTAAAAATTATTAGTCTTTCGTTTGTGTGTGTCTGGTAATATCAAATAACTCAGTTAGAAAATTGGTTAGAATGATAGCAAATTACAGAGTGATCTCCCCTTATTCGTTAATTCCTAGTGTATTTCAACCAAATGTATCTTTTATTACCAGAACAGAACACGAAAATGAATGTTATTTTTGTGCATAACTACATATTATGAACTGAAATCATTGTCAAATTGGGTGGGTTTTTTTGGTCATGTTTTTACCACTGCCTGAGACTGGCACTTAAGTATAAGGATGTTTGAATGTTGCTAAAATAAGAGGAAGGTTTGTTGTTTATATAAGTTTCAGAAATGTCCTCCGTTATACATAAATGTGTACAAACACACAGATTTAATTGTTATATAAAAATGAATGTATTTAAAAACATTCGATGCAGTACTGTAGCATATAATTGATCACATGCAGTTTCTTCACTTTGTTTTGGATGTATATATCTGTCTCTTTCACACTCAATTGTACACGACTTTGTAAAGCGGTGGTTTATAGTGATAATGAAGTCCGTCTTTTCGTTCGTCCGTTGGACCGGTACAACATGTTTCGCCAGTTTTGTAGGCGCATCTCCTCGTAAACCTTAATATTACATTGGGGTTTCCAGACATTTTTGAATGGAGAGGGGGTCCAATCCAGGAGACAAGAGGATTCCAAATATATGTTCCCATACAAATGCATTGATAGTTAAAAAGGGGTTCAAACCACCGGATCCGTCACAGGTATAACTATTAATTATTTTTTCTCGGATTCCGTATCATAAATGATAATATAAAAAAGAAGATGCGGTATGATTGCCAATGAGACAAACGTCCACAAGAGACCAAAATGACACAGATATTAACAAATATAGGTCACCGTACGGCCTTCGACAATGAGCAAAGCCAATATCACAAAGTCGCCTATAAAAGGCCCCGAAATGAAAATGTAAAACAATTCAAACGAGAAAATTAACGGCCTTGTTTATATGAAAAAAGTAATGTATTTTGAATTTTATTAAAAATCTTTTATGGGGTTTCTTTATACATGTTATATAAGATACGGGCTAAAACATTGCATTATATGGGGGCACCCATCAGGTATTTCAATCCGTGACCTCCAAAACCAATTGTTAAAGCTTTTTAAATTGCTCCATTTTTAGTCAATTAATATATTATGGACCTTCTATTTCGAATTTTTAGTAAATATATTTTTCATGTTTCTATATTTAAAATATAGACTTTGTCATAGCCTTATATTGGGCGTACCTATTTTATATCCACAACTTCCTTCAGACACTAGTCATAACTTAATGAATCTTTTTCAGATTCCTTATCATTTAATTCAATTGTGCACCTCTTATTTTGATTTTTCAAAAATTCAGCAGTTTTCTATTTCCATGATAAGTACTGTTCCACTACTTTATTGGGTGGTACCCATTTAATTTACGCAACGTAATTATGAAAAGCGATGTATAAGTAATGATAATTGATGTTACGGAAGTTATTGCTCTAAGATTGTCATGTTTTTAATACAACAGCAGGACGGACGTCTGAAATTCAATATACAATAAATCTTTTGCCCAATGGGTCCTACAAAGTAAAATATCTGTGGTGAATGCCAGAAAAAAGAGGTTGTCACTGGGAAAGGATATCTATGATATATATAATAGGAATAGAAATCATTGTGTCTACTACTAATTTAACATCCCTATTTCGAATGAAAATATACATTTTTAAGTCAGTGCTTCCATGATGAAACAGGTTTAAAATGTATATAAATATCGTATGGCAATACAAGTACATCGGTTAAAATGTGTGTACTTTTACAAAAAAAAAACCTAATGGAGATTTCAATCGTGGTATGTAAGCCCTAAATGAATGATCCAGTTCTTTTAAATAATGCGTGTATGGTGTATTGTGAATAAATATTTATATGTCGTGTAATCAAGTATAACAGTTACCTTTTTTATGATTATTTATCAGGGATAAGATTTTTGATTTATATGAGATATTTTGATTGATAGATGTACGAAAAAAAACGTTAAAAAAATCTCAAAAGAATGCAACATTTTACAGAAAATGACGAACTAGATAATTAGTAAGCACGTTAGATAAGCTTATGATCCTGTATCATTTTTTGACTTCCGTTTTAGGTATACTTTTAAAGCATTTTATTCAGTTTGCTTCATTCCCGCCAAAATCGCCCTTTTGACGCCGTCTTTTGACGTTGTCAGTGCCCCTCAGTATTGTGACGTTACAATGGACCTTTGAAGCAAACTGAATAAAATGCTTTTAAAAGTATACTTAAAACGGATGTCAAGAAATGATACAGGATCATAAGCTTGTTAGTACTATAATACAAACTTTTTTAACGTGTTTACTAATTATCTAGTTCGTCATTTTTATGTAAAATGTTGCATTCTTTCAAGAAATTTGTTTTACGTTTTTTTCGTACATCTATCAATCAGAATGGCAGCTAGAATATCTCATATAAATCAAAAATCTTATCCCTGTTAAAGTTAAATAATCATAAAAAAGGTTACTGTTATACTTGATTACGCGAAATATTAATATTCATTCACAATACACCATATATACACGCTTTATAATTAAAACAACTGGATAATTTATTAAGGGCTCAATTACAACGATTGAAATCTCAGTTAGGATTTTTTGGTAAAAGTACACACATGTTAACCGATGTACTTGTATAATATTGCCATACGAAATTTCAATACATTTTAGACCTGTTTCATCATGGAAGCACTGACTTAATTTTTTTTTATTTTCATTCGAAATGGGGTTGTTAAATTAATAGTAGACAGAATGATTTCTATTCCTATCATATATATTCTTTCCCAGTGGCAACCTCTTTTTTTTTACATTCACCACAGGTCTTTTACTTTGTTGGACCCACTGAGCAATAGATTTATTGTATATTGAATTTCAGACGTCCTTAATATTGCATGAAATACTTGCCACTGAACGTTGAGAAGAGAACAATTTATCAATTAACAGATTTTAAAGATATTTCGTGTATGTCAATTATAGTGTGTACTTATCATTGTAAATGAAAATGAATTATTATTGATTCAGATTCACTTGTAGACAGTAGAAATTCATTTTAGAGAATTTCTTCCCTCGTTTTTACTATGTTTTTTATTCGTATTCTCTAAAATAATCAATAAGTGGTCAACAAAAGAATAATAAACATGATTAAATTTTATAGAAAAAATATATCCTCGCCTACCGAAACAAGGATTGAAATCATGATAATTTTAATCTGACAAGTTTGATACTTTCCAACAAGAAGTATAGTTACAAGAATCATAGAGCAGCTGCTCGGAGATTTTATATATTTTTATCAATTTGTACAAGCTTTGTTTTTATTTTCATTATCATTGGGTGCCGTTGTTTTGCCGTTTCTATAATGATTTGAGAGGGTTTTTTTCAGTATAATTCAATTACCCATTAAAAAAAACGAGAATACATATTTTAGTATGTTATAGGTGGTTAGAATCGTTTATGTATTTCACTTGACAAAGATAAAACAAAGTCGCCTTCCACAAGTGTCTCCTTCAAAGCTAGTATAGCAGTTGGTATATTATTTTCAATTTATTTTAAGACAAGATAAAAAAAATATATTCCTAGGTTGAAAGTATTTTTAAATAATGTTTTATTAAATACATCGTTTAAGACAATCTTAGAGCAATAACTTCCGTAAAATTACTTATACATCGGTTTTCATAATTACGGCTACATTGACGCGGGAACAACTATGGACGGCGGGAAAGCGCAGTTCTACAGAGAGGCACAAGTTTTGCAACGTCACAGATAAGAAACGTCAAGATGCTTTTGGCGCGACAAAGCCAGAAAATAACTCGGCAGCAAGAGGGTTAAGGACGTCCATCGGTAGGTTTACTGTCGCAAATTTAGTTTACCTGGCGACGCGGAGCGGAGACAGGTAAAAGGGTATTTGCGACAGTAAAACTACCGATGGACGACGGCAAAGCTTCAAATACATTACAGTTATCTCTATTTTAATGCAAAACAAGTTTATAATTCAATTTCAATCATTATTTCAGTGTAAAATGTTCATTAAAGAAAAATCCGCGAAAAGATGTTATGTTTTTTGGTCCCTACACTAGGTGACGTCATAGGTATGCTTCCGGCGTCAAACTAAGCTGGTTCTCGGCTGATTACTACACTTTGTTCATGAGTGAAGCGAATACAAGCGGATTCCAGTTTAGCGTCAAACATGAACACCGGGCGTTTTCTGGCTTCTGTGCCGTTTCAGAATGTAATAGAATTTGGTAAAAAGAAGATTTTTAGGCGCAACAATTGAGTTTTTTGTTTATTATTGTAGAAATGACATGTCAATACATTCCGAAATTCACAATGTCCGCTTCCTTAGTTACAGACAAGGAGATAGAGAATTTTACGCTTGCTGTTATCCAATCAGAACAATTGTTACAAAATAATAGACCACTTTCGAGTTCATCCGTCACCGGCAAAAACTCGTCAATTATGCACGCCTTTATGATGTCATTTACCAGATAGAGGGGGTCGCCTGTATCCCTGCACTATTTACGTTCATCAAGCGTCTTAGTGGTCGTCTTTGTGCAGGATAAACTAGAAATAATGGTTGCTCTGTAGGTACTTACTGACAATTCCCTAATGACAGCAGTGTTGATTGTCAATTTTGAGAATTCAATTTGCCGAATAATTCGAACAATATAGAATTATAGTTTTCCAACCACATGCTCAACATTGGAAGGGAAATGACGACGCCCCTAAACGCACAAATGACGGTGATAAAGGCGCGTATAATTGACGAGTTTTTTTCCGGTGACGGATGAACTCGAAAGTTGTCTATTGCATTAGAATATATTTTCTCCTCGTTTCAAAAATACTGGACGTATATTGAACCAACATGTGAACGACATCATTCTTGTGGTATCTAATTTTAAAATTATGACCGATGACCCCGCCTTTAAACCAACATTGCTAACATGGCTACAATTAAATATAGGGGTAAACTGTTTGTCTTATCTCAGAAACTGCTATAGATGCTGAAAATCCTACAGAGCAGGAATGTCTAAATATTGATAATCTGGTCCGAAACCACAATTATTTCGTAGGGCATTTCTTTTAGAACATAAATGACAATAAAAAAAATCCCACCTGCGCTTTCTCAAAAACACTTTTACAGTGTGTTGTACTACTGTTGGGACAGATTATATCAAAATTAGAGAAAACTTCATCGGCTCTAACTCAAAATATGGACAATTTTATGTTTAGGGCGTCTTGAAATCTTTTGACAGCTTCCGAAGTGCTAATTTTAAACCTTTTTCAGCTGGACCAAATCACTACTTTCCTTTAAAATTATGGACCCAATTTTTTTTACAGTGAATTTCACCCCCCCCCCCCCCCCCCTCTTGCAATTTGATTCTTGAGGCATTAAACATGGAAGGGTATATAAAAATTAATGGCAAGTCCCACTGTCAATACTAGGGACTATATTTGTGAACAACGAAAATAACAACGAAAATCAAGGGACGAGAACAACGAAAATAACAACGAAAATCAAGGGACGACAATTGTGACCTCGGACCATCTACTATCTGTCTGTATATACCAAAACCGTCATACGACTTCTTATAGTAGCGATTGTCCTTTTATGATATATTCAGCCTATGACAAAAAAAGTACAATTAATATTCTATTCTAATGACCATTAACTATGAATAACAGGTAAGAAAACAGTAAAAACAAACCTAAACCTTACTTGTAAGATAAGAAAATAATAAATTAGAAAACTTGAAACTTGACAAATTGTGATCGGGTACTTATACATCCCCATACCAAAAAGACACTACGTACAGAATGAGATCTGAGAGTACTTGATGTTAATGACAGCATGTGCAATAACAAATGACAAATTCATTTATCTAAGACTTAAATATCCATCAGTATACACCCAACTTAAAATGGGTCTAAATGAGCGCACTTTGTAACTCATAGTATTTATGGTATTAGTAGGATAGACTTTTATTTTACCTTTGCTTTTTTTTTTGTCGTTTATTTATATTTAAGGCCGTGTTCACACCAAACGCTGTGTACAGTAAACATGTTTACATTTGGTTTAAAGTAACGTGCACTAGTTTCACATTAAATTTGTTCACATCTATACACCTTGTTTAGCTACCTGTACATAAGTTTTTTTCACACTTGTTAACTGTATCATATATGTCATTTAAATGTTCATTACGTAGAACAGAATTCAAATTTTCGAATAACTTTTCTTTTCGTTTAGGGAACGACCATTTGACTTTAAAAAAGGGGGTGATTTTACCACAATTTGATTTTTAAAAATCGGGTCATACCTGTAGATGAATAGAATGAACAAATATTCTGAATCCAAAAATTGACCAAACATTATAGTGTCAAATATTGAATTGGTACCATAGAAAAAATAAATAAGTATAAACTTTCGCGCGAGAAAAAAATTCTGACTCAGACCCCCCCCCCCCCCCCTTTTTTTTCTTAAATAAAGTGGTTCCTCCTTAACGAAAGTCATTTTGGATGATTTGCAGTAGTTTAAAGATGTCTCGATTAGCATCAGCTTGCTTACAGACCAGACGAAGAAATATAATTGCAATGTTAAGAATCACTACATTTCTATCTTTTCTGTTTGTTTCAAATGGTATTTTTTCTCCAAGGAGTATTTAGCAAAAGGAGGGGGTTGTGTTTTTTTTTCTAACTGTATCTTAACGGACTTGAGATACTGCATAAACAAACAATTAGCCTCACCCTTTTTCAGTAATGCATTTATGAGTGAATCGTTGTTTGAGTAAAGACCAGTGGCAAATATTTCTGTCAGTGTGTACGTCCAGTCGATTCGGGAAGACCTTTTGTAATGAAATATGTGTTCGGCAATAATGATGGATGAGTCTTGTCTGTCTTGATAAGGTGTTAATAAGGTTACGTAAAGTGTTTTTATAACAAATAAATATATCAAGTTTAGACAAATATTTCTGCAAAGAACTTTATTAACAAGTGTTATAAGTATCAATTTTATATAAAAATCGCTTCTTTTTAAAATATACATGGGAAAATTAAAGTTCTGAATGCCAAGTTTTGTGTACACTTAACCTACACAAGCCTACATCGACTATCGACTGAATGTAGACAAAACATGATTTACACTACATGTAAACATTGCGTTTTATCAATGAGAACGTAATTATGTTTAGTTTATGTGTGAGTTACACTAACACAACACCGAGTTTAGGTCAATGTTAACACGGCCTAAGCTGATTTTGTTTTTGTTGCGTGTAATTTCCTATTAATTGTGTCTTATTTAATTAATATGAAATCATCAACTATTTTTTTTTCTAGTCTCAGATGTTAAGTATGTGTTAATGGAGGTCAAATCTAACTATTGGCGCGTGCATATCATTTTCAGCGCTCATCTGGTACCCTATAGCCCTGTAATATAGGTATTATACGTTGCAACTTCAAAAAAGAGTCTTATCGATTTCGTTCTCATCTCTTGTGTTAGCTTTTGATTTTTAGAGGTGAAATTACCATATAAGCGCGTATGTTCCACTTTCAGCGCTCGACTGATACCCTGTTACTTATTCGTTCCCTATTCGCTTGTCTTACGTGTGTTATACGTTGCACCTTTTAATTATTTTATTTTTTTAATATTTATCTTGTCTTTTGATTTAACTATGGGTTTTCCAAGGTGAGATGACCATATTAGTGCGTAGGTAATCGTTCCAGCACTTAACGGATACCCTGTTACTTCTTCGTTCCCTATTGGCTTGTTATACGTGTATTTTTATGTTGTACCTTTTAAAAAATATTGTTTCTTTCGTTTTAGTGTCTCTGGTGTAAGCTGAGGTGAAATAGTCATATTAGCGCCTATGTACCCGTTTCAGCGCTCTCCTGGTATACCCTGTTTATTATTCGTTCCTTATTTGCTTGCAAAACATGTGCTTTACGTAACACCTTTAACAAAGTTTTTCCAATCTATTTTGGTGTCTCTTGTGTTAGCTATGGGTTCTTATAGGCGAAATAACCCGATTAACGTGTATGCACTCGTTTCAGCGCTTGACTAATAACTGTGACGTAATCGTTCTCTTTTCACTTGTATAATACCTGCGTTATACGTTACACCTTTCAAAAAAAACATCATTTTTTTTTTCTTTTCTGGAACTAGTTATGGGTTTTTAGATGGAAAAACCAGATTAGCGCGAATGCACCCGTTTCAGTACCCGAATGATACCCTATTACTTAGTCGTTCCTTAATCGCTTGTAATACGAGAAAATGATAAGTAATAACTAACGAACAGGTTACGAATAAGGATTCTAATGCAATTAATTTGTAACAATTGTTCTGATTGGATGACAGCAAGCGTAAAATTCTCTATCTCCTTGTCTGTAACTAAGGAAGCCGACTTTTTAAATTTCGGAATGTATCGACATGTTATTTCTACAAAAATAAACAAAAAACTCACTTGTTGCGCCTAAAATTCTTCTTTTCATTATAATTTATTATATTCTGAAGCGGCACAGAAGCCAGAAAACGCCCAGTGTTTATGTTTGACGCCGGAAGCATACCTATGACGTGACCTAGTATAGGGACCAAAGAAGATAACATCTTTTCGCGGAATTTTTCTTTAATGAAGATTTTACACTGGAATAATGACTAAGCACTTTAAAAGGGCTTAAAGTTTGGGGAAACCATTATCTTACAATCTAATCTTTTACATTTCCAGTCAATGTTGTCTGGTGACAGATATGTGCTGTGATATTTGCTATTGATGAACCGACGTCAAATAAGACTGAGGTTAAAGTTCGTATTCAGACGAAATAGAATCTCTCAGGAATGAAACAAAAACAAAAACTAACAGTTGAAAAACTAAAACCAATTCCCCCTCATCCCTCAAAAAACTTCCACCACTGCCACCAAATCAAAATTCCTTTTCCTTTTCCTTCATAATTTAATTATGAACTTGCTTTGCATTAGAATAGAGATAACTGTATTGTATTTGAAGCTTTGCGGACGTCCATCGGTAGTTTTACTGTCGCAAATACCCGTTTACCTGTCTCCGCTCCGCGTCGCCAGGTAAACTAAATTTGCGACAGTAAAACTACCGATGGACGTCCTTAAAGCTTCAAATACAATACAGTTATCTCTTAAATAAGGAAAAAGGAACAAACTTGACGACCTTCCCATTTGGATACTATCGAATTTCCTATCACTACGTTCGCTATCTTTGTTATAATAGTTATTTCACAGAAATCAAGAGACAGATTTATTTCATTTGAATGTTTAAAAACACATTTCAGTACATAATTGATTTTATAGCAAAGACCTTCTGATTTTCAATTACATGAATTGTATATTTATTTTTCTTGCATTCTCATATTATTAGTGTCTACACTTGTCTGTGTTTTTTGCATGACAAAAACAAGACAGATTTCAAATATTAGTTTTGAATGCTCAGCAACGCAACAAGTTTAGTTGAAGTTCCATTATGTTTGATTGCCCATTGTATATTGAATGTCGAATTCACTCTTTTGGTAAACTTTTAATTGAGGACAACTTCACAGATTTGAATCCTGCTGACAAATTGAATTTTTTCATGATTTTCCACATCAGAAAATTAGCAAAATATATAGTTTGTGCATTCCATATAAGACGTCAGTTGCTGTGTAACACTTAAATATTTTGGATATTTAAAGCTTAAATTTTTGTTTACAAACATTTTGAGGTTCATATTTTTTTTTAATTTACTTACATAAACAAAAGATTAGAACGTGATAAAATTGTTTTATAATTATTTTACTTCATTTGAGATGACTTATAGGTCCATTGGGCCGGGTGTGTTAATATTTTTCTATATTATATACTTATAATCTGTACCTATTTACACATGGCACTATAATAAATAATTTACTTACTTTAATTTACTTACTGTAGATATAAATTTGTAACAGAAAATCTTATTGTAAATGTCTTTGCGATTTATGTTTTTTTATAAATCGTAAGTAATCAGACGTTTGGAATCCTTTTAAGGTGGTACCTAACACTACAGGGAGATAACTCTGTAAAATCAGCTTAACGTTTTAATTACATTGTGTTGTTTAGGGAATAAAAAGCTTCTCAATGATCAAAATTAGTGTTTGTCAAACTGCTATATAACCAGTGTAATTTTTCTGATAAAATGCTTGGTTTAAATTTTTTTAAATTTTTATATTTTTGTCAGATGGTCAAAGAAAATATATATACAAAATTTTATGAGAATTAAACGAGCCAAATTAATTTAAGTCGAGGTGTTGGGTACCACCTAACAAAAGGTCTCACACTGCTGTTGTCTGTGTTGTTTTATACAGGCAGAAAGCTATTCCACAAATTCACGTTTGTAATTATTTTTCATTTTTTTTAAAGAAAAAATCAACTGTCAAATGATATTAGAATGAAATTTCTATTTATGCGCTGCTTAACTGATTGAGCATATTATTCTTAAATATTTGTAAAGTTTATAATAGTTTTGAAAAATAAGTATGTACATATCAATGGATAATTTACGTGTTAAATAGTAAGATGAATGACTTTTCACCGTTTATCAGATTAGAATTGTTAGAAATAAAGATTTTTGTCACGGAAGAATTTCACAATCCTTTTCATTGGTTCGATTTTTTAAGTAGTTTCTTTCTCTATTATAGTTATTTCACAGAAATCAATAGATAATTTTACTTCCTTTTGAAGTCCACTTCAACGTATAAACTTATTTGAACATTCGTTGATGATTGACCTGGTCATAAACAAAAGTTTCAGGTCTTTCTTTTAACGTCATGATGCGATGACTTGGGCTAGTTTTTACATTGATTGGCCTTGATGAGTCAAAACATTTCTTTCCTTAAAATTATACTATTTACACTAATTATTGTGTTCTTTTTTAATAACACCAATTTAAAATATCAAAGTCACACAAACAAATGAACTGGACAAAACATTTGCTTTCGCAAATTTTCAAATCTTACATTGGTGGGTTATTTAGACGATTATTTATACAGAATGTATTTTCAGCCTAGTATCACCATTACTGGTGATTCGATGGAAGGAATCTGTCGTAAAGTTGTCACTGCTTCAGACGTACTTATATATACATATTTATATAAACGTCTAAATAGTGTACACAACAACACCAATAACAAAAAAAGAAACTATAAATGTTATTATTTATAAATATTTCGGATAACAGATATCCTTCATCGGCATATATGATTGCTCGAAGCAAATTTACAGATCTAAAATTGTTGGGTTGATGTTTAGACGAGTTGTATATATATACATACATAGAGGATGCACTATGTAAATACCGCTGTTTCTCAAACCATGCCTCTTTTTGGGAGATATATGATATTGATAGATTTATAAATTTGTTAACGTACTGGTTCCCCGTTATGATCTATGTAAGTCATCTCATAGAGACATAACTTGGTAATGTTACCAGTATCGAATAACAGGGTAGCGCCTAGAATCTAAGTCCAATAGTGGAAGTAGGGTAGTTTGGTATTTTAGTATATTAAGTTTAAACTCTTATATTTTCAGGGCATACAAATGTTGAAAATATGCCGCATAGCCCTTTAACAATAGTAGTGCATTTAATTTTTCACGAAACTTAATAGTAAAGTGGCACAGATTTAGCCGCAAAGGGAGTTCCTATTGGAAATTGCATTGTCTATATTTCCAGAATTGAAACCTAAAGACAATTTAGTTTCTTAGTATCTAAGGCAAACTGACCACATGAATCTTCTATTTAGCCGATGATTCATACTAAACTGTTTAGTCTAAAATAAGATAACTCTTTTTACCTTGTCCATGTTGATCGGAGCTGTTTCACACAAACAAATATTATGCATACAAAAAATAGTGGGTTATGTTGTGAATTACCCCCATCAACTTAAAGTTTTTCCGATGATTGAAATGTAAATATGTATTTGTTTTTATTAATAAAATATATAAACATTGATTACAAATTAAAAACAAATTGCTTTAAAGTTTTGTTAAAAAAAGCTTCATACTTTTTGTTTCACAATGTGTGACAATTGATTCTTAAAATCTCCACTAAAAGGCCTCTGACAGACTTTGTGCGCGTAAAACTATTGTTTTCGATTGGCGATAAAAGTGTAATTGATTCTGAAATAAAGTTTTAAAAAAGAATGTAGCAAACAAGTCAATGAACGTCATGATACTGTTTAAACTTTTTATAAGACATCGGCTGCAGATAAAGATTGATTGGTGTTTGTTTAAAACCTCATCTTCAAACACAAGATACATTGCTGCGACCAATGCGATAAAAGAGTACATAAGTATAAACACTTACTTAAAATCGTCATTGAACTTCAGTCCTCTGAAAATTATAAGACCCAGTCATTTAATATCATTATGTCTTCATTAATCAACAAAGTACTATATAGATATAGGAAGATGTGGTGTGAGTGCCAATGAGACAACTCTCCATCCAAATAACAATTTAAAAATTAAACCATTATAGGTTAAAGTACGGCCTTCAACACGGAGCCTTGGCTCACACCGAACAACAAGCTATAAAGGGCCCCAAAATTACTAGTGTAAAACCATTCAAACGGGAAAACCAACGGTCTAATCTATATAAACAAAACGAGAAACGAGAAACACGTAAATATTACATAAACAAACGACAACTACTGTACATCAGATTCCTGACTTAGGACAGGTGCAAACATTTGCAGCGGGATTAAACGTTTTAATGGGCCCAAACCTTCTCCCTTTTTCTGAAACAATAGCATAACATCACAACATATAAAAACATACGATAAAATATCAATTAGCAGACTTAACTCAATCAAAAAACGTATGATTACACAAAGAACGAATAAATTTGATCTGCGATATCTGAATACAAATGCACAGTTAATTAAATATTAGAGACAAACAGTCATGACCAAAAGGCTATCAAACAAATTCAAACACACTGAGAAATATTTAACCAATCAATGTTCACTTTAGAAAAAAAACCGGCTTTTTATAATCTTGAAGTTTATACAAATGTTGTAAGAATAAGTGAAAAATTGAAGATATTACAAATAATCAAAGCTGGTATACAGCCAAGATCCATATAAATAAAAAATGACAAAAAAGCATTATAAACAGTATCAACAGGTCGAATTAACAAGAAAATACGATTTGAGAGTACTCGCAGTTACTGACAGCTAGTTAAAAGCCAAAACCAATTAATAGTAAAAAATCATGCATCAGAGACTAAAATCGACTAAAACACATCACAGGGATTTAGTATTTTAACGTCATTAATAGTCAGAGAAGACATGACTTGTGCAATGCCAAAAATAAATGTATCGACAGGTAGTAGTATAGTGAAGAGCGACTTCTATAGAAATAAAAGTTAACGTGGCTGTGTCCCCTATACATCTCGCCTCAAAAGATAATGAAATTTAGTTATGTTTTAATTTGCTAATGACAAAATCAATATTAGTGCCAATGTGAACTATATTCAGAGATCTAATTACAATATTGGTACGATAACCCTTACTTATAAGTTTGTTTAAAGGTTCGATGAGTTTACTATGTATACATGGTAAAGGAATTTTGATTTGGTGGCAGTGGTGGAAGTTTTTTGAGGGATGAGGGGGAATTGGTTTTAGTTTTTCAACTGTTAGTTTTTGTTTTTGTTTCATTCCTGAGAGATTCTATTTCGTCTGAATACGAACTTTAACCTCAGTCTTATTTGACGTCGGTTCACCAATAGCAAATATCACAGCACATATCTGTCACCAGACAACAATGACTGGAAATATAAAAGATTAGATTGTAAGATAATGGTTTCCCCAAACTTTAAGCCCTTTTAAAGTGCTTAGTGTAAACACTTATTAGACCTCCGGTCTGAATCAATACTATTTCAGTTAACAAAAGTATGGCGAAGATATCGCAGAGTTGGCTTCAGGGAATAATATTTCTTTCTTCTTTTCATCTTTTGGTATGCGGGTGAGTACAATATGTTTTTGCTTTGTAATTTTTCAATAATTATTTTGTATTTTCATGGTAGTTGACTGTTTGCTCAAAATGGAAAAAAAGGTTAAATAGTTTTACGTTGAAGAAAAAAAAGAATATTCTTCATTTGATTTTTCAATTTATCTGTAACCGGTTGCCAAATTGTAATTTGTTGCCTGCAATCAAGGTCTACTTGTCATGCTTCGTTTTGTCATCCTTTAATTTCCAAGAATAGTAAATAAGCGATGAAGGAAATTTCAAAAATATTTGGATGTGGCTTGGACATGCTGAACTAATATTAATGAAAAAAATAATATTTTCATTTTATTATTTAGTATTTACTACGAAAGCATTATTATTGACAATGATTTATATTCAATGTTTAATCTCTTGTATCATCAAACGTTCGATTGCTTGTCCTTCCTTGTACTGTTTTAAATTATGCCCCCATGTTTGGTCATTTTCTGTATGGTTTGATGAGGAACATATAACACAATTAAAAAAGTGATTTACTAAGACTAACATAAAAAGTATATATTGGCGCAATTTATCGGATATTCTTATGACATTATTATGTTTCAACCGAAACAATCTAGTAATATCAACCCAGTTTTCTGTTGTTTCTTTTGTTATGAGGGGGAGTGTTACATTGCTTATATATATTAGTTTATATGCTTCTATGTTGCGTATTTTGTAGTATTGTTTGTCTTTTTTTTTCTATTTAAGCAATTGTCATTGTCTTCTTATATCAATATTCACTAAACGAAAAAGTATCATATATGGCACAAAGTTATTAAAAAAATTATCAATCAAATAAGGTTTGAAGTAATAAACAACTTCAAAACGGCAACCATACCATTGAAAACAATTACGACAAAATGAATAATGTACACAGGAAATATTTCTATGCCGTATCTACGATAGTAGATGGGCATTATATTTTCTGGCATATGCGTCCGTTTGTCCGTCTGTCCTGCTTCAGGTTAAAGTTTTTGGTCGAGGTAGTTTTTGAGGAAGTTCAAGTTAAATCAACTTGAAACATAGTACACATGTTCTCTATGATATGATCTTTCTAATTTTAAATTTAACTCATATTAGAATTTTCACTCCATTGTCACGGTAAAATGACAAAAATGATAGTGGGGATGGGGCATCCGTGTACTAGGGACAAATTCTTGTTGAATATATACTATTTTTTGGCAAAGTATAAACAAATTTTATGATTTTTTATTTAGACTCTAATACCACCTTAAGCCTCAGAAACGATTTCGTACAGTTTAAAAGTTTTAACTTTTTCTTTCGATATATTTTTCATTTGTATTGAAGAGTTATGAATCGTACGCAAACATGTTAAGATTTTTTTCAACACCAACAAACAAATCAAGGACATTGATTCATTACGTATTCAATGGTGAAGATGATTGACAAAATAAACATCGCTCAAATGGGAAATATCATCTGGTGATACACTATATTACATTTTATAGTGGTATAGCCAATACAAAAAATAAAAACCGAAATTTTGTGACGGTTGAATATGTTATATTTTGCTAAATAGAGTAATACATCAATACGTACGTATGCTGTGTATTCGTCGTTAGTCATTAGGGACATGTTGGCTAATTTTGGTTTTAAATTCGTCGAATTCTATTGATATTGACAATGATCATACCTTTTAAAATTCTAATAATGGGTCGGAAAATAACATGTTACAAAGAAAAATCCTAGGAAACAATGATGTCATACTAAACAAATGTTTGTGTGGTACTAATGTTGTGCTTTTATGCACTGGTTCATCACTGAGTCATTAGTTCGTTAAGTATTGTCCTGAATGACAATTTATGGCAATTATAAAAGAAAGGACGTTTTCATACGTTTACATAATCAATAAAATATATTCTTTCACGGTCTACTACATCACATTTTTTACAATTTATATTGATTTCTGAAAAACAATGACCAAAATTGTGCACAATATATGTTGGATGAATGTCAATTATATGCAAAAAGTGATGCCATGGTTAAGGTTAATATGTTCGTTACAGTTTAGTACATTGATTCTAAAGGTTTTTAATAATTAAGGAAAGATAGTGCTGTCATGCTTTTATTATACGTTTGTACTTTATAGAAACTTTTGCAAAAGACAAATGAAATACCAGTTCGACACCTGTTCTGGTGGTTCCGGGTATGTATTTTGATATTGTACAAAAATGAATGTAAATCAAGACATTTTTACTATAACGATTACGATATCTGTTTCGAAATATTTTTTTAATGTAGATGCCAGCGGGCAACTCCAAAATTTAAATTTCTGGTGTGAACAGATTTTTTGCGTTCTTTTACTGGTATTTAACATAATGAATAGATCTTTTAATGTATTAAAAATCAATTAAATGATATCAGCTGTGAATGCCATACGAACTGGATCGCAAACTTACAAATACAATAGTTAAGATCCACAAAACTCCTACGACATATACTCGATGGCCAAATCTATATTAGTTCGACGGAATTTAACAAAGACGTTTAAATACATTGGGGTATACCAACACAATATACTGACCGTGGCACGTAAACAGATGTCGAGTATCACTGCAATATTCTTGACAAAAGATTATCACATCAGCGTAAAAACTAAATAATTGGTACGACTAGAAACTTATAATTATCAAAAGATAATTGTGTATCTCAAAATTGATTATGTTGCATAACAAAGAAATTAGAAATAATAAAGAGGGAATGACTTCTAAGTATCACAAATGTGAAAAGGGCGTAAGTGGTCGAGAAAAAATAGAAACATCTATACTTTCATCATTTACAGCATATGTGCAATATCATTAAGTTCTTCAATTCTGGAGAATGCATAACATTCTTTCAGACTTTGTCGAGCATTAATAACGACAAAGGATGTCGATGCAGTTTGAATTACACCACAGTCTCTCGGTTATTACCCAATCCGATAGTTATATAATGTATTATAAGACAAGAACACCAGCAGCTGCCACATGTAACAAAAACAATACGGGTATCCATCTATGATTCAGAATCAGTACATGCACATCAAAATAAAAAGTAAAATAATAGTGTGTTTATATATTTTTCAACATGTTCAACATTTTAACATTAAGATCTTTAACATGGAGTAAAACTTTGTTTATCTCACTACAAGACGGCCTGTAGCAATGAGATAAGCGAAATTATATTTACAGATAGTACACCATAGTTAAATGTAGTCATCTCTTTATATAGTTCCTCAGGAAATCACCGGACCATCATAGTTGCTACTGCTTGCATGACTACAAATTGAATAGATCTGTATGATAAAAAGTTTTAAGTTTAATGGGACGTATGAAAATATCAGATATCCAATTTAAGACTTTAAATGAAACAATCCCTCACTTTGATGTGCTTTGTTGCTGCATTGAACGTCCATATATACACAAAGCAAGTTCTAATCGGATACAAGAATAAAACTATCGCATGTAAACTTACAACTAACATATTGCAATATTTGAATGTCTGCAGATGTACAGCTTCAAAAGATTATACAGAGGTATACTGCTGCCCTGGATGGAAGGGATATACATGCGATGTTCGTAAGTTTATACACATTATAAATAAAAAGAAAGCCCATATGAAAACTCTCTATCCAAGTCATAAGATATGACAAGTTAAAAATTATTGGTCAAAGTATGGCCTTCAACCAGGCACCTTGGCTCAAATAGCAATTCAAAATAATGACTAGTGTAATCAATTCAAACAGGTATTTTTTTTTAATTGAATGAATCTATAATTAGTATTTATGTTCCGGATCATATGAGTATTTGGACCATACGCGAATGGTCATGACCGTATGGGTAAAAAGAATACTCATTTGATCCGACCATACGCGTATGGTCGGGGTAATTAACAAATTTACAGTTAAGACTTATCTCTTCCTAAGGTATGATCTTCTTGTTGTCACGTCTTTTAGATAAGATATTAAGTCATTTAATGATATCAACATAATTACCGTCTCCACCGAGTGGAAATAAATGTCATCCTACGCATTAATACAAGAATACAATAAGCGATGAAAACTAACTATGGTATCAATATATAATGTTTATGTAGCATTTGAAGTATAAACTCTATTGTTTTATAATAACGGTTGTAATGCATATTTGAAAAAAGCATACCTATCTGGTCCAAATACACAGATGGTCCGGCCCGTTAATAACCAAACGAATATATACCCATATGGTCGGACCATTTGAGTATACGCATATGGTCCAAATACTCATACGGTCCGAATTATGTATATTACGGTGTAATACAGGGTTGTTCTAACCAAATGAAAAGGTGAAATAGTTGTTTATAGCGGAATTATATTGGTTAAATATTAATTTTGGCTTTTTTTTGGTTTTGTATGTGCGCGTCACTAGATGATTCTTTTTAATGAAACGCTCGTCTGGCGTCTTAAATTATAATCCTGGTATATGCGATTATATTTTGGAACAAAAATGTGCAGGAATATAATTTTTGTAAAATAAAAATCATACATGTAATTTTTTTTCAATATATTTGAATGTTTTTTGTACTGTTTTTTTAATAAATTTCTACTGGAAAAAAATCTCAATACGATGACCGCATAAGATTTTCATTGCATATCATATATTTGACATATAAGTATGTTAGTAAAAATGCGAACATTTAAACAAATTCACTAATTAGCGCTCATGATCCGAACACAACAATGTTTTTACGTTATTGTCAAATAAAATGTACATTTAACTCGGTTGTAGGAATTTGCACTGAATATCACAAACTTACAAAATAAATATGTGGTATGATTACCAATGAGCAAACTCTCCAAAAGACACCAAATGTCCCAGAAATAAAAGTTATTGGTCACCATACGGTCTTCAACAATAAGCAAAGCCCATATCACATAGTCATCTGTAAAAGATCCCGAAATCACCAATGCAAAAAAATTCAAACGAGAAATATAACGGCCTAATTAATGTACAAAAATGAACGAAATAGAAATATGTAACACAGCATTAAACGAAAACCACCTAATTACAGGCTCCTGATTTGGGACAGGAGTTTATTTTATTTGTTATAACGTAGTTTAATGAAGGTCAATATTATAAAATTACTGTCTTTTGATGAGGTACATGTGTGGTTTTATTGTCATTTGCAAAACTGATATCACTGAGTTCAACGGCCGAAGTGAATGTGAATATGTTTTTCAAATTTCAATTCAACCACATATTTACCGAAACAAAAGACAGTAATTGTTTTCTTCCATGTTGCGAGAGAGAGGTTTATAAAATATAACAGTAATTTACAAAAACCAACTAGACGTCACACATTGTATCGTTATTTTACACGTAAAAGCACGCGACGTTTTGCACGGTGTATATTACTTTTCCACAGGTGAATATGCTTTATTGTACAAAATCAAATTCGTATAGAAAAACCTACTAAGGTCTATCAATATGGAAAAGTGACCCTTATTTTTTAGATGTTTAATCATAATACTCATTTAACAAAAATATTTTGCCTAGTATGTCTGTTTTGTTCACGCATCGTTTTAAATATAATTCGATTTGATGCGACTGTTATACAAGTGAGAGGGAAAGCGCTATAAAACCAGATCCAATCCACTTTTTTCTTCATTTAAAAATGCCTGTATCAAGGCAGGCATATGACAGTTGTTGTCCATTCGTTTGATGTGTTTTATAATTTGATTTTGCATTTGAGTATGGACTTTCTGTAGCTTTCAACATGTTTTTTTTTTATGTATGAAACAGTTGACAAAACAACACAGCTTAATTATCCAAATTTGCATAATTTAGATCTAGCATAAAGGTGTTGATATATAACTTTACAATCAATGAAAGGCAAAATCAAGGGTTTTCTGATTCTTTTCCTTTAAATAGCATTTTTCATGATTCGGAGGACAAGGTGATATTTCAACATTAAGGATACAAAAACATTTGTTAAATTTTAATGAAAAAGTACATTTATCGTTCTTTTGAAATACATAATTTTTCCTTGGATATATATACAACAGTCCATGGACAAATTATGGAGTCGATGGAAGCGTCTAACGTACAATATTTTCCTGTGTTATTGGTGACCTGGAATTTGTTATACACACTCTTTACGAAATGTTTTAACAAAGGAACATATAAAGACAACAGTAGTATACCTCTGTCCGAAAGTTATAATCAATTCCGGGTGACAAACTAAAACCAAGGGGCGATCACTGTACTGGTACTGGGTTCTCAAGGACAAAGGATTGTTCTATCTATCAAGTGATTAAAGATACATCTTTCAAACTTATGAACATCCATGTTTTTAGATATCAAAGCCAAAGTCAATGAGCATCTACCCACTATAGAGACGGTGTAAATCAGAAGTGGGTTACAAAAAAAATCAAGGTTCCGTTAAAATCTAACTATCTCTCCTAATCCAACTATATGAAAAAAAAATGTTTTTATTCTTAACAATCGTTTTATATTGACATTTTTTTTAATGTTATATTTCAGCCGTTTGTAAATATTGTGGTGAGACCTGCCTTGGTCCTGGTCATTGTGGCTGTTCAAACAGAACTGTAGGAGGAGTCTGTCCTAATTGTAAGCTAAGACTTTGTTCCAATTATAATGGCTTATTTATTTTTTAATAAAGTAAAGCAACAAGCTTAACTGAAAAAAAAGAAGTTCGGTTAAGAGTGTTTTTCTTATAATCTCAAATCAATCCTAATTCTATCTTACTTTTGAATTATAGTTTTTTATATGTGACGTCATGCTGTTTCTAACCATAAATTCAAATGTGGCGTAATGTTTGTGCCTTTTCGCCATCGTATGTGACGTCATTTTAAAATTTATGATTTACTGCGTTTAGGCCTGAACTGAGTCGGGTGTGTCTATTATGTGTTGGGCTTAGCATTATGTATTCGGGTTTAGTTTTCAGTAATTAGTTAATACTTCAGTTTCATTATGTATATCTCTTTCATATTCATTTGATAACATTTACTGTTTACAATAGCATTAATTGTTCTAAATAATAAGGATGTTCTTATCCGAAGCATAAAAACTACGCCGTATTTGGCACAACCTTTTTCAACTTTTGATCTTCAGTGCTGTAGAACTTTATACTTTTTTTCACTTTCTATCTTTTATATCTGGGCGTCACTGGTGAGTCTTGTGTTGACGAGGCGCGTTTTTGACGTACTGAATTTGAAACCTGATTCTTTTTGTTATCTATTAATCATGTGTTTCTTTGTCTAATATGTTCTCCTATTTATATATTGTAGTCCTGTAATATTATGTTGTCATTTCAATGTTATATTTAACTTTGCCATTAAAGTGCGAGGTTTGGCATGCCACAAAACCAGGTTCAACCCACCATTTGTATTCCCCTTTAGAAATGTCCTGTACCAAGTCGGAAATATGGCCATTGTTATATTATTGTTCTTTTCTGTGTGTGTTGCATTTTAATGTTGTGTCGTTTGTTTTCTCTTATTTTTGAGATATTAAGATAAGACGTTGCACGGTACTTGTTTATCCCAAATTCATGTATTTGCAATGGGTTTAGATGTTATATTTGTTGTTCTCGTGGGATTTTGTCTGATGCTTGGTCTGTTTCTGTGTGTGTTGCGTTTCGGTGTTGTGTCGTTGTTCTCTTATATTTAATGCGTTTCACTCGGTTTTAGTTTGTTACCCCGATTTTGTTTTTTGTCCATGGATTTATGAGTTTTGAACAGCGGTATACTGCTGTTGCCTTTATTTATTAGTATTATACTTTTACAATACACCAAATTGAATTCTTAAAACATTTAAAATTACATAAATTCAATATTAATAACTACTTAGTATTTTAATGATTTCTTCAGTGTAGAAAATCTACAATTTCCCAAGGATTAACACATATTAAGCTTAAACTTGCAAATAGTACCAAAAGGGGAAAAGTCAATCAAGATGGACTACGGGGACAGGACAAACATCATTCAATCACTGAATGCGTAATTCTAAATCCTTATCATTGTGCTTTCCGTTAAAGAATCAGATTACTATGAAGAACGTACTTAATCTTCTCATAGTTTTTTTTTAATTTAAGGGAAACAAACAATTAATCTGAACATATTTGCTTCTCTGCGCCATTAAGTCACTTAACAAGATGATATGACCATGTTGGGTTATTCATTGATTCACTTCGTACCAAAATAACTTAACCAGAACAGATATAGGTTCTTTGTTTGCAACTACGAAAATATCATTTTTCGTTGCTTCAATAAAACTATTGTTGTTTCAATATTTTTACCATGGAACTATGTTAATAACGCTTCGTCATAACCAAGACGACTGAATGCTAACAGAACTACACAATTAAACGTCCAAAAATACTTAAAATGATTTTTTTTTTTACTTAAACAAGGCCGTTAGTTTTCTCGTTTGAATTGTTTTACATTGTCTTATCGGGGCATTTTATATCTGACTACGCGGTATGGGCTTTGCGGTGACCTATAGTTGTTAATGTCTGTGTCATTTTGGTCTTTGTGGATAGTTGTCTCATTGGCAATCATACCACATCTTCTTTTTTATATATTAAGCAGGTACACGATTCCCTGCTGCCTTGTTGTCGTATGAATGCTCCCATAGTTTCACCCTTTGTATTACTTATTACAATTACAATGACGTTTTATAAGTCGCATTCGTTAATGTCACATGCAAGAAAATGTGATTTTGTTAATATGAACATATCCATTGACTTCTGTGATCATGGCATTCACTAACGGTCATACAGGCATAAATTGCGTCTGTAAAATTGCCGATAAGATGATTTAAATTTTACCATTGAGAGAACTTGATGTAGTGTAGTGTAAAGTAAATACTATATCCTCTGTCGTCATAGTGCGACAAGTAGCACTGCTTTTTCTATCTGCATTTGGTCTATTCAACAGTTAATGTAGATACAACAGTTTCGAAACCAGCGATAAATTATTGTACATAGATAATAAAATAGATTCTATAAAAAATTATACAAATGTATACTTATATTATTATACGTTGTTCTTTATGTATTATTGTCATTTTGTTTAGTTTCTATTGTTTCCTGTTCTGACATCGGACTCGGACTTCTCTCAAACTGAGTTTTACTATGCGTACTGTTGTGCATTTGCTTTTTCTACATTGGCTAGAGGTATAGGGGGGAGTTGAGATCTCAAAAAAACATTTTTAACCCCGCCGCATTTTTGCGCCTGTGCCAAGTCAGGAGTCTCTGGCCTCTGTTAGTCTTGTATGATTTTTAAATTCAGTTTTTTTGCGTATAATTCGAAGTTTAGTATGACGTCCATTATCACTGAATTAGTTTACATATTTGTTTAGGAACCAGCTGAAGGTCGCCTCCGGGTGCGGGAGTTTTTCGCTGCATTGAAGACACATTGGTGGCCTTCGGCTGTTGTCTGCTTTATGGTAGAGTTGTTGTCTTTTTGACACATTCCTGTTTCCATTCTCAGTTTTATATTGTTAGCTTTAAACAGAAACAACTAGGGAACTTGCAAAAATCATAAATAGTTCAGGACAAACACATATGAATAAGCCTACATTTATTCATGGCGATTATCATATTCCCCATGGGGTCTGATGTCGACAAATGTATATGTAGAATACAAACTTATGTTTAAAAAAGACATGATGAATTATTACTTTTTACAACAGTTGAATGTTTTCCTCCTTGTCAACACGGCGGAGAATGTTTCGGACCAAATAAATGTGCCTGTCGACCAGGATATGCAGGAGATTTTTGCGATGTTAATCGTAAGTATTTTTGTTAAGTTATAATCATATTAGTTTCCAGTACAATGATACAGTAGATAAACATTTGTTTTACATTTTTAGTAATATATGCTTTCCAATAATTATGCCCCACCTATGATAGTAGAGGGGCATATAGGTTCTGTTCGTCCGTTCGTCTGTTCGTTCGTCCGTCCGTTTGTTATTTCGTTCGTCCGTCTGTCCCGCTTCAGGTTAAAGTTTTGGTCAGGGTAGCTTTTGAGGAAGTAAAAGTCCGAACAACTTGAAACTAAGTACACATGTTCCATATGATATCTTTTAAATGTTAATGCCAAATAAGATTTTTTACCCCAATTTCACGGTCCACTGAACATAGAAAATGATAGTGCTAGTGAGGCATCCGTGTTCTGAGGGCACAATCTTGTTTCTATTTGTTTAAATGAGTGTTTTAATTAGGTTAAAAGATTCAGAAAATTGATATCTCACTAGTAAAAACCTTGTCTTGCATGTGAATAATTGTCATTAATACTAAACAATAAAAACATTTAGTTTAAACATATTTATTTATATTGGATTGCGAAACAAGTTTTGCAACTTATATTAATCCCTTTTCACTTTGTGGGTGCGAGTTCTGCCTTGTAGCGTTATTAGCCTGCTGTTGTTCGAAATCTACAATGGTGTCCTTAACGTGCAAGGGATATAGCTCTATTAACTAATTTTGTGGAGTCCACGAAAACAAAAGCCCTTCAATTTCAAATGTTTAATTAGCAGTAGTTAGTGTCCGTTAAAGGGCTTATTGATATAACAAAAATATGTTGAATTCCCAAAACATATGTCAGAAATGTTGAAATCAAGTTGAAATGTTATTGAAAATCATACCTTTTAGTTTTGTTTTTGCTTTGTGTTTATTTTTTTGTTTGTTTTATTTTTGAGGGGGTTAGGTGATCTTCAACGAATTTTCACTTTTATTTGAATATTCGTTGAAGAAAATTATTTCTGAGTAGAATTAAACATCAGATGTATTCTTGTTGTTTATGAAATCGTCAAATTGAATATAGAATGTTTAAATCACTACAGGAATTGCCATCTGAACAACAGACTATAAAAGCTTTTATTTTTTACAGCATCTGATATTATATTTGTGATAGACGAATCAGGTAGTGTTGGTAATGCTAACTTTCGTGTAACCATGGAGTATCTGGCCAATGCTGTTAATAGACTCCCTGTCAGATATGACTTGGTGCGTGTTGGTATGGCTTTATTTGAAACTTCTGCCAGGAACCAGTTCAACCTCGATGAATTTCATACAAAGAAGACTCTGACAGACGCTATATTAAAGACACATTTCGGAAGTGGTGGAACAGCTATTGATCAAGCACTTGGTTTTGTATGTGGGGGTATGTTTACACGCGAGAGTGGAGCACGATCTCATAGCCATAGTATTTTGGTGTTGTTAACTGATGGACAGTCATCTGAAAGAAACAAACCTGGTCTGGCAAAATGTAGAAGCAAAAACGTAACAATAATTGGGATAGGAATCGGGGGCAACGTTAATGAACAACAACTCAGGTCTTTGGTCTCCCAACCAGAGTATTATTTTGATACGACTTATAAAAACCTGGATACCACTTTGCCAAAACTGTTAAAAACTATAACAGGTAAGTAATAAACTAAAAATATAAACATCGCTTTTAAATGTATTCCAAAGTGGAAAAATTGTAAATTAAAAGTGTTGTCGAACCTGCAGAAAACTACATACAGCATAAAATATGCTAGTTTAATCGTAGGACATGACATTACATGTTATTATACTACAAGTTAAAATGCCATGTTTTGATTGGCTATTACAAAGACGTTTATTTATTATATCACATAGCTGAGCGGGGACATTTTTTTTATGTCACTTTCTCGTTCAAACCAATCAAAAATCGATAATTTAAAAGACATTGAATTGAATTTACATCCAATTTAAAGACATTTCTTCTGTTCTACGTTTGGACTCAGATTCTATAATTTGACTGTAAAATAAAAAAATAAATCATCTTGCTTCCCTTCTGTTGATTTTTCTTATACCCGTAACTTTTGTATGTACGTGTCGTCATAGAAAATACTTTTAAATAAAATTCATCTGTAAAGGTCAAATAATGATAGGAAATTCAGTATCATCAATTAAATAACGCATAGCTGAAAGGGTGATAGAGCAGATTGGTACTCCTCGAAAAGGCATTGTCAGCCTTGGCTTCGTCGCGTTTGACAAAATGGTTTCTTGTGGTAACAATCTGCTCTATCATCGTATGTGTTTTTTATATATATTACTCCCCCATTCGTGCATCACGGTCTCTAATTTAATATCAATCACTCCATATTTGTTCAATGTCTACCAACAGAAGTTTCAAAACATTTTGATAGCTGGTTAAATGCAAAAGCGAGCACATTTTGACCCTGCTTTCCAGTTGAGTGCCGACTTGTATTTATTTTCTTGTTCAAGTACGCAATAATTTTATAGGTAGCTAGCACTACTCACTTCTACGTCACTTGATATCTGCCATTGGCAATAATAATGCAACTAAATATGTTTATGTTCAAAGGAGGTTTTTTTCAAAAAGACAATTATTAGTAATTTCGTTTGGCTTTATATATTCAAAATGATCAGTATGGTTAAATAGTAATTTTACTCTTTATATGAGTGTTTAATGATGGTGGAAATTTTTAACGGCCTTGACTGGCTATACAGTCCTTGAACGACCGGTGTGAGTGTTTACTTTTACAAGACGCTTCTTACACAATTTTGAGTTACGGGTCGATAGATAGAGAGAAACGTTGTACTATTAAATGATCAGCATGACAAATTCTTCAATAATATTCAACATGTCCGAAATTGTTAGTCAACTCCTTAGTGGATTTTAATGCCCTTCAATATTTTTGTTTTGTCATTTAATGACATTTGTTATAAATGATTTTGATTTTTAAGCCGACAGTTTAAATAGAGTGAAACTTTAAACAGCCAAATTGATCACCAAAATAACATCTACAAATACGTCCATCTGGCTGATATTGTCAGCTTACTTATAATACTAATTAAAGCCCTTAAATAATGATTTCAGTCGTAAACAAATAAAGTGTTTTACCTAATATCTTGAAGCTAGCTAACCAAATAATCAGTCACATAAAACGTTTTATGTTCAAAGAAGGATTGAAATTTCACCTGAATCACATTGTGTGCAGTGTGTTGTTTTTATTCATTTTGCATTTTATCTTGAAAACTGAAATACACAAACTAAATCTACTTGGCGAAACTATCGGACAGACTCGATTTAGGATGTACATTTGCCATCTATCCAAATAAGATCGGTGATTTTTTTCGATGTAAGGCTAGAACGCCTTTTTCTTGTTTCTATTGTCGTTTTGTTTGCGTTGCGAAAGAGGAGATAGAAGTATTATAACTATATTTTTAAAACAAATTCTGAATACATATATTTATAATCTTTTTGGTTTTTTTTTTTTTTTAGATTTTTGTCCACCAGGTTGCCAAAATGGCGGAACTTGCATTGCTAGAGGAAAATGTGACTGTCCAGGGGGATATGCAGGAAATCTGTGTCAAACTCAAGGTACTTAATAAAGATAGCGTTTCTGAGATTCCACTTATTTTGTTTGTTAAAAGAAAAAATCACATGGCGAATACCTAACAAAAAAAGTGTTTTCACTGTTTGTTTTCACATTCAAACCAAGTTTTATTTATAAGTATTTTCGGCTCAATTTCCTATTTGAACATTTAGTACCTTCGGTACAAAACAAAACATTTTGATATCCAAATCTTCATCCACACATTATCTAAAAGCTCTCATCTAGCATACAATTATATTTCAGTTAATTCAAATAATACCGCATTACAAATATCAGATAAATACAAAATCGTATCATAAATTCACGTTTGATATCTTATTTTTTATTGTTTTACAACAATTTTTTAATCTTTTAGTGACATGTAGTCCAACATGCAAAAACAACGGGAAATGTTACGATACGAACAAATGCCGATGTCAACAAGGTTTTAAAGGATCTATTTGTGATATTCGTAAGTTTATATATGCAGGTCAATAAATTATCTGAGACATTTTGTCCTATCAAATGTGTGACGTTTTGTCCTGTGACATTTTGCTCTATCCTGTAATTTTTGTCCTATCAAATTTGTGACTCTTTGTCAAATGACTTTTTTTCCTGTGACTTTCTGGCCGTTTACCTTTTCACAAATTAATTAAAAAAAAATATAAATCTGCAAATCAAATTAAGTATCGCTATAAAAATATCGTTAATCTTCTTTTTACTGCCACTTTAAATTACTTTAATAAACTTTTTAATACTAGATATATGATGAATTTATTTTGGTTTTTTTTCCCGATGCCCTTACAATTTTCACAGATATTATAAACCTAATGACATTGTGCACCTCTTTTTTCATATTTTTCTAAAAACTGTTCGCCTTTTCATGAAATTCTTAAAAGTATTAAATGCATCTATGAAGAAGTGCATGCATTTCTGTTTTATTTTGAAAGTTTCTGTAAGATATTTTTTTTCTAATTGTAGCTATATGTAATCCTGAGTGTAAGAACAATGGAACTTGTTCTGCACCTGACACATGTGTATGCGTAAATGGGTATAGTGGAGGCTTGTGTGAAGTGAATTGTAAGTATAAACATATCAGCCTGTAATCTAAAGACGTTGTATTGTTTTAGTTATATTGTATTACGACACATTTCATTATCAATGTATACACATATTGTAATGGCAAATATAATATGTTAAAATAAAATGAAAACATCACGTCAATAATTTAATGCCTTCTTTGTTTGTTTTTTTATTTATCTTTATCAGGAACGCTTAAATATTTGAAAGCCCTGGGTGTATAAGAACTGAAACAGGTAAAAAGCTGTTTGACCAAAGAATATATAAAGAAATAGAAGACAGTAATTGAGCAAGGTTGGAAAATATATTTCGATTCTCTTTAAGAGCAATAACACATGTGAATTCCAAAAGTTTTAATGGTATTATCTTGTGTTCTTTTGTAGTAGAGTTTTGTCGACCAGGCTGCCAAAATGGTGGAACTTGCATTGCTAAAGGAAAATGTCTCTGTCCAGAGGGATATGCAGGAAATCTTTGTCAAACTCGAGGTACTTAATTAAAAAAATGTTTAGCTCACCTTGCCCGAAAAGGGCTAAATGGGCATTTCTCATCACTTGGCGTCGGTCGTTCGTCGTCATCCAATATCTTTTACATAGAAACAACTGGGCCAAATGCAACCAAACTACGCATATATCGTCAATATTGTATTTTTTTTAAAATGTATACGATGACCCCGCCCATCTATCAAGATGGCCGCCATGGCTTATAATAGAACAAGGGGGCTTTTGTCTTATAGCTCTCAAATAAAAGTATAAATAACAAATCTGAAAAGAAGTAAAAAACGTTCACCAGGTAAAGATCGATTCCCTGAAATATTCAGACGCATCGGACAACCAGTTTATCTGTTGCTGTCGCTAAATTACTAATTTTAAAGATATTTTGCAGTTTTAGATTTATGTCTTGAATATAATCATAGATAGAGATATACTGTAAACAGCAAAATTGTTCAGCAAATTTGGATAAACAAATAAAAGTAATGTTTTACAATTTTCACAATTTGTGTAAGTTTTTCTAAAATCTTCTCTTTATAAACTACTCAGTCAAATAAAACCAAACTTTTTATAAATCATCCTTAGGGTATCTCGTTTTGAAAATGTATCCGATGACCCTGTCCATGAACTAAGATGGCTGCTTTGGCTAAATGTAAAACATTGTGGTGAAATGCAAGTTTTGTCTATTATTTTTTGAACCGTTAGAAATGGAACAAACACGATCAGAACAATTAGCTATATCAACTGTTCCTATACAAAATGTATGTCTAAACTGGTAGACAAATTCTTATAGGAGTAATGGCCCATAAGTGACAAATTTTACAATTCAATTTTTTTCATTTTTGCTTATTATCATGGAAACAATGATATATAGAGAGAAACTTTTTTTTTCTTTAATGCCTCATATGATTAAAATTCTAAAAGATAAATAAACACTTCAAATTCCTAAAACTGACCAGCAAGGCAAGATCTTTTAATAAGACAAAGAAATTTAACAGACTGAAAAATCAGTTATTCTAGACAAAAAAAAAGGGTTGGAAAGTCTGTTCTTGTCTACAATGTTGGAGAGTGTGCTTAATATGTGATATGCACAAAGACCAACATGAGCGACACGCCATTTTTAGAGCCTCTAGTTTGAGATATCACTCATTTGTGTTTGTTAAAACATTTACACGTGAACATTTCTTACAAGGGAAATGTAAAACAGTGTTTTCACTGTTTGTAATAATTCAAACAAAGCTTTATTTAAAAAAAAATACTGTTCAATTTCCTGTTTGAATATTTAATGTCTTATTCCTAATAGTTTTACAACAATTTATTTATGTTTTAGTGACATGTAATCCAAAATGCAAAAACAACGGAATATGTTACGATTATGACAAATGCCGATGTCAACAGGGTTATCAAGGAAATATTTGTGATATTCGTAAGTATATATGCAGGTCAACAAATTGTTTGTGAATTTTTGTTCCTTGACATTTTGTGCTATGAATATGTGACTTTTTGTCATGTGACATGTTGTTCTATCAAACGTGTGACGTTTTGTCCTGTAATTTTTGTCCGATCAAAATTGTGACTCTATGTCATTTGACGTTTTTTCCTGTGACTTTCTGACCGTTTACCTTTTCATCAATTATTAAAAAAATACATCTGCATATCTAATTAAGTATCGCAATAAAAATAACGTTAATCTTCTTTTTACTGCCATTTAAAATTAATTAAATTAACTTTTTAATACTAGATAGATGATGATTTTTTTCCCGAAGTCTTTAACATTTTCACAGATATTTTATACCTATTGACCTTTTGCACCTCTTTTTTCATATTTTTCTTTAAAGTAACTTAAAAACAATGTTCGCATTTTCATGAAATTCTAAAAAGTATTAAATGCATCTATGAAGAAGTGCATGCATTTCTGTTTTATTTTGAAAGTTTCTGTAAGATATTTTTTTATCTAATTGTAGCTATATGTAATCCTGAGTGTAAGAACAATGGAACTTGTTCTGCACCTGACACATGTGTATGCGTAAATGGGTATAGTGGAGGCTTGTGTGAAGTGAATTGTAAGTATAAACATATCAGCCTGTAATCTAAAGACGTTGTATTGTTTTAGTTATATTGTATTACGACACATCTCATTATCAATGTACATGTATACACATATTGCAATGGCAAATATAATATGTTAAAATAAAATGAAAACATCACGTCAATAATTTAATGCCTTCCATGTGATTTTTTTCGATTTGTCTTTTGTGTTCAAATAATTGAAAGCCAAGGGTGTATAAGAACTGAAACAGGTAAAGAGCTGTATGACCAAAGAATATATAAAGAAATAGAAGACAGTAATTGAGCAAGGTTGGAAAATATATTTCGATTCTATTTCAGAGCAATAACACCCGTGAATTCCAAAAGTTTTAATAGTATTATCTTGTGTTCTTTTTTAGTAGAATTGTGTCGCCCAGGCTGTCAAAATGGCGGAACTTGCATTGCTAAAGGAAATTGTCTCTGTCCAGAGGGATATGCAGGAAATCTTTGTCAAACTCGAGGTACTTAATAGAAAAAAATGTTAAGCTCACCTGGCCGAAAAGAGCTAAATGGGCCTTTCTCGTCACTTGGCGTCCGTCATCCGTCGTCATCCAATATCTTTACAAAAATCTTTTTCATAGAAACTACTGGGCCAAATGCAACAAATTACGCACAAATCGTCCTTATTGTATGTTTTTAAAAATGTATCTGATGACCCCGCCCATCAACAAAGATGGCCGCCATGGCTAATAATACAACAGGGTTTTTTTTGTCTTATAGCTATGAAATAAACGCATTAAAAACAAATCTGAAAAGGAGTTAAAATGTTCACCAGGTAAAGATCGATTCCCTGAAATATTCAGACGCATCGGACAACCAGTTTATTTGTTGCTTCCGCTAAATTACTAATTTTAAGGAAATTTTGCAGTTTTTGTCAAACTTTTCTTAAATCATCTTTAGGGTATCTCGTTGTGACAATGTATCCGATGAACCTGTCCATGAACCACGATGGCTACCATGGCTAAATGTGAAACATTGGGGTGAAATGCAAGTTTTGTCTATTATGTTTTTGAACCATTATAAATGGAACAACCACGTTCAGCACAATGAGCTCTATCAACTGTTCCTAGACAAAATGTATGCTTAAACTGGTAGACCAATTATTATAGGAGTAATGACCCATAAATGACAAATTTTATGATATTTTGTTTTCATTTTTGCTTATTATCATGGAAACATTGATATAAAGAGAGAAACTTTTTTTCTTTAATGCCTCATATGATTTAAATTCTAAAAGATAAACAAACACTTGTATGTGCCCTTGAATTTTTACTAGATAACATTTTTGTTCGCTTTGGGGATTCCGTATATCGTCAGATTATCGGAATTCCAATGGGGACTAACTGTGCACCACTTATTGCGGACCTCTTTTTGTATTGTTATGAGTTACAATTTATGACAAAAATAAGCAAAGACCCATCAAAACAACATCTGATAAACAAATTTAATAATACTTTTAGATATTTGCATGATATTTTGGCTCTCAATAATGACGACTTCAGTATGTATATTAATGAAATTTATCCTGCTGAACTTACTTTAAATAAAGCTAATACTAACAATGACCACTGCCCTTTCCTCGATCTTGATATCTATATCATTAACGCAAAGCTGAATACTAAAATTTATGATAAAAGGGATGATTTTTCATTTTCTATCGTTAATTACCGGTTTTTAGATGGTGACGTTCCCTTGTCACCTTCTTACGGTGTTTATATATCTCAACTTGTACGATTCGCTCGTGTATGTAACAATGTTTTAGATTTTAACGAGAGAAATTTATGTATTACTGAAAAATTATTACACCAGGGTTTTCGATATCACAAACTAGTCAAAACATTTACTAAATTTTATCATCGATATAAAGACATCATTCGTAAATGTAGCTCAACATGCAGACTTCTTATACGTTCAGGTATTTCACATCCATTTTTTTATGGAAATATTCTTTATAAAGCAGAAAGGTGTCAGTATTCACCTCAGAAACTTACAAAACCTTTGAACAGACTTATTAAGAAGGGGTATAATTACGATACTGTTGTCAAGTCATTAAAGATTGCATATTTTGGCGTTAATATTGAGTCACTGATAAGGTCTTTGCGTCGGAACTAAACACATTTATTCTAAAAACAGTTGTTGGCATGACACGGGTTATGTTCTTCTCATATATGTTATGATGGTATGATACTAAACCCCTAACGGGAAGGATTGTGCCTGATGTTCATATGATGAAATCATAATCTTTCAGTCAGTTTAATTGAAGTCTGGAGCTGGCATGTCAGTTAACTGCTAGTAGTCTGTTGTTATTTATGTATTATTGTCATTTTGTTTATTTTCTTTGGTTACATCTTCTGACATCAGACTCGGACTTCTCTTGAACTGAATTTTAATGTGCGTATTGGTATGCGTTTACTTTTCTACATCGGTTAGAGGTATAGGGGGAGGGTTGAGATATCACAAACATGTTTAACCCCGCCGCATTTTTGCGCCTGTCCCAAGTCAGGAGCCTCTGGCCTTTGTTAGTCTTGTATTATTTTTATTTTAGTTTCTTGTGTACAATTTGGAAATAAGTATGGCGTTCATTATCACTGAACTAGTATATATTTGTTTCGGGGCCAGCTGAAGGACGCCTCCGGGTGCGGGAATTCTCGCTACATTGAAGACCTGTTGGTGACCTTCTGCTGTTGTTTTTTTTATTTGGTCGGGTTGTTGTCTCTTTGACACATTCCCCATTTCCATTCTCAATTTTATACTTCAAATCCCAAAAATGACCAGCAAGGCAAGACCTTTTAATAAGTCAAAGAAACTTAACAGACTGAAAAATCAGTAACTCAAGACAAACAAATTTGGGTCGTGAAGTCTGTTCTTGTCTACAATGTTGGAGAGTGTGCTTTTAAATATGTGATATGCCCAAAGACCAAGGTGAGCGACACACTCTCTTTAGAGCCTCTAGTTTGAGATATCACTCATTTGTGTGTGTTAAAATATTTAAACACATGAACATATCCAACAAGGGATCATGTAAAGCAGTATTTTCACTGTTTGTAATAATTCAAACAAAGCTTTCTTTAAACAAGTTTCCTGTTCTATTTCCTGTTTGTAAATTTAATGTCTTATTCGTAATAGTTTTACAACAATTTATTTATGTTTTAGTGACATGTAATCCAAAATGCAAAAACAACGGAATATGTTACGATTATGACAAATGCCGATGTCATCAGGGTTATCAAGGAAATATTTGTGATATTCGTAAGTATATATGTAGGTCCACAAATTGTTTGTGAATTTTTGTTCCTTGGCATTTTGTCCTATGAATATATTACTTTTTGTCATGTGACATGTTGTTCTATCAGACGTGTGACGTTTTGTCCTGTGACTTTGTGTCCTATGAATATGTGACTTTTGTCCTGTGACTTTTTGTCTGATGAATATGTGACGTTTTATCCTGTGACTTTTTGTCCTTTGAATACGTGACGTTTTGTATTGTAACTGTTTGTTATATCAAATGTGTGACGTTTTGTCCTGTGAATTTTTGCTCTATTCTGTTACTTTTTGTCTTATCAAAATTGTGACTCTTCATCATATGACGTTTTTTCCTGTCACTCTCTTGCCGTTTACCTTTTCACTTATTATTAGAAAATTACATCTGCATATCAAATTCAAAAGTATCGTTATAAAATAAATCGTTAACCTCCACTTTAAATTAATAAGATTAACTTTTTATTACCAGATAGATGATGATTTTTTGAGGGGTTTTTCGATCTCGTTACAATTTTCACAGATATTTTATACCTACTGACATTGTGCACCTCTTTTTTTCATATTTTCTTTAATTAATATTTTGCTATTTAATTTATTCCGGTCTAATCGTAGATTGATTATTGAGGAATCAGACAAAGAGTAGAAAAATGAGTACTAAAATGGTAATTTAAAAACAACGTTCGCCTTTTCATGAAATTCTAAAAAGTATTAAATGCATCTATGAAAAAGTGCATGCATTTCTGTTTTATTTTGAAAGTTTCTGTAACATATTTTCTATCTAACTGTAGCTATATGTAATCCTGCGTGTAAGAACAATGGAACTTGTTCTGCACCTGACACATGTGTATGCGTAAATGGATATAGTGGAGGCTTGTGTGAAGTGAATTGTAAGTATAAACATATCAGCCTGTAATCTAAAGACGTTGTATTGTTTTAGTTATATTGTATTACGACACATTTCATTATCAATATATACACATATTGTAATGGCAAATATAACATGTTAAAATAAAATGAAAACATCACGTCAATAATTTAATGCCTACTATGTGCTTTTTTCGATTTGTCTTTATCTGGAACGTTCAAATATTTGAAAGCCAAGGGTGTATAAGAACTGAAACAGGTAAAGAGCTGTATGACCAAAGAATAAATTAAGAAATAGAAGACAGTAATTGATCAAGGTTGGAAAATATATTTCGATTCTATTTCAGAGCAATTACACAGGTGAAATCCAAAAGCTTTAATGGTATTATCCTATGTTCTTTTTTAGTAGAGTTGTGTCGCCCAGGCTGCCAAAATGGCGGAACTTGTATTGATAAAGGGAAATGTCTCTGTCCAGAGGGATATGCAGGAAGTCATTGTCAAACTCGAGGTACTCAATAAAAAAAAATGTTAAGCTCACCTGGCCGAAAAGGTCTAAATGGGCCTTTCTCATCACTTGGCGTCCGTCATCCGTCGTAATCCAATATCTTTACAAAAATCTTATACGAAGAAACTACTGGGCCAAATGCAACCAAACTATGCATAAATCGTCCGTATTGTATGTTGTTTTAAACAAATGTACCTTATGACCCCGCCCATCAAAAAAGATGGCCAATATGGCTTAAAATGAAACAAGGGGGCTTTTGTCTTATAGCTCTGAAATAAAAGCGTTAATAACAAATATGAATAAAGTAAAAATGTTCACCAGGTAAAGACCGATTTCCTGAAATATCCAGACGCATCGAACCACCGGTTTATTTGTTGCTGTCGCTAAATTAGAAATTTTAAGGACCTTTTGCATTTTTTGGTTAATATCTTAAATATAGTATCATAGACAAAGATAAACTGTAAACAGCAAAAAAAACCACGATAGCTGCCACGGCTAAATGTGAGACATTTTGGTGAAATGCAAGTTTTGTCTTTTATTTTTTGAACCGTTAGAAATGGAACAAACATGTTCAGAACAATGAGCTCTATCAACTGTTCCTATACAAAATGTATTTCTTAACTGGTAGACAAATTCTAATAGGAGTAATGGCAAATAGATGACAAATTTTATAATATTTATGTTTGTAATAATTCAAACAAAGCTTTATGTTTTTTTAAAGAATTTCCTGTTCTTTTGCCTGTTTGTAAATTTAATGTTTTATTCCTAATAGTTTTACAACAATTTATTTATGTTTTAGTGACATGTAATCCAAAATGCAAAAACAACGGAATATGTTACGATTATGACAAATGCCGATGTCATCAGGGTTATCAAGGAAATATTTGTGATATTCGTAAGTATATATGCAGGTCATCAAATTATTTGTGAATTTTTGTTCCTTGACATTTTGTGCTATGAATATGTGACTTTTTGTCTTGTGACATGTTTTCCTATCAAACATGTGACTTTTGTCCTGTAACTTGTTGTCCAATCAAAGGAGTAGGTCCGGTTAGGGCCGATTTTGGTCTCAAATTTCAGGTTCATCTAACGGAAGTTTTTGGACACTTTTTAAACACTTAAATGTCTTTTTTAATTGATTCGATTAGTTTATTTGAATTTTAACTGATTTTGTCATGAAAAACGCTCTGATTCAAGCTTAAATATGAACAATCTATCAAATATGCCAAAAAACGCCACTTTTCAGATGGTTGCAAAATGAAAGTGGCAGCATCCGTATTCATCCTCAACCTTTATATATTTTTTGTATTATCATCAAATACAACTTAAATTTCAATACTATGAATGAACACGAATGCGGCAACTTTCATTTTAGACGGAAACCGTCTTAAAATTACCCAAAATGCTAAAATTTTTAAGATATCAGTAATTTGGCATGAACAGCGATGTGTGTGCATTGTATTGTCAAAACCAGCTCATATTTATGTGGCAGAATCATTTTACTTTCAAAAATATAGCTTAAAGATTACATTTTCACAATTTTCTAAAACTGCTATATTTTGGGGCCAAAATGGGGTCTTACTGAACCTACTCCTTTGTGACTCTTCGTCATGTGGTGTTTTGTTCTGTGACTTTCTGTCCGTTTACAACTATTATCATATACTTAATAACATATGATTTTTACTGTATGATAAAAGCACTAAATTAACGTAAATTCCATATTTTTTCGAATTGGTGTTAAGCGGACTTATATGAAAAGTTCATCACATGCTTCGATTGTTATTACATGCCTTTCCGTTACGTTTTCGCATGGCATTCCGGTGATAGTCGGCAAATTCCGGATAATACACCACAATGCTACGTTTTCTATGAAAAACATTACAAAGTAGTGTACAAAACAATTATTTTGATACTGGAAATTATCTATAGTACTAAAATAACGAGTTCCAATTTGTTAACCGTCATCACGTAAAAACGATGAATCCAATAATTCAACTTTATATATAACTAATATGGTACAATGTTGTTGATTAAAAAATTACACCACTCCAGACCCTTTTGTTTCCCACACAATTAATATTGCCAATAATTAAGAAGTTCCGGGTCGAATCCGATACCGATACCAATAGTATATTCACCTGTTACCTATTACCTTATCTATACGTTCCGCATCTGGCAGGCGCACTTCCAAACGCTGTATTTAGGATTTTGCTATATACACGGGTCGTAATCACAAGGTTGACACTACAAAATTCAATCATTGTCACATTGTTCCCGATTATAGTATTTTAATCAGTATGAATTTCTAAGATGACAATACGAAAAATAAAAATCTGGACTTAATATAATGCGTATAGGTACAGCATGTACAGTTTTCAATTTGTTAGCCGGAATCACGTAAAACAGCAAATCAAAGAATTCAACTTTATTTATAACTCATAAAGGACAATTCTGTTTATTAAAAAAAATCCGTTCTAGGCCCTTTTGTTTTCCAAATAAAATTAATAATACCAATAATTGATAAGTTCCAGGTCTACGGGTTCAAACAGAAAGATGTTGAAACATGGGAAAACTGTGCATCTTATAATCGGCATGACTTTATTAGATGACAATACCATTTCTAAAATAAGGCTTACGCAGTTATTTTCTTTAATTCCATCACAGACCCGCAATATTAGGGATGTGTTCTAGTATTGTGTAAAATAATAAATAAAAAAAAAAAAAAAACTAACAAACAACTTTTAAAAAGTTAGAATCATAATTTTGAAAGTTACTTTAAAAAAAGTTCGACTTTTCCAAACAGTGTTCATTATGTATATTTTTGTCGATTCGTCTATATTAAAATATGTTTCTTCTCTGTTGGGGCATATGATAGAAAGGTTTCATATCGAATGTAATAAATTTGGGTTTCGACGTTCGTGAACTTTTCACTCTTTGAACTTCTATTTGGGAGCCACGTAAAAGAATCAATATAAGAATCTGTTATTTTTCTCCATTGTTGAAGCATATGATAAAAAGATCATAAGTCATTTTTTTTATTGCATGTATTATCAGCCTTCGGTCTATATCAGCCCTCGAGTCATGCGGCTCTTGTGATGATAATGAACAAAGGACTGATAATACATGTGATATGAAAAATGCCATGTAATGATCTGATAGTATTGTATGTAACCATATAATGTAGTTTTTATTTAGGGTTTTTAGAAAAATCAAGTTTTGTTTTAAAAAACACAGCAAACTAAAAGTAAATTATTAGTTTTATTACTCTCAACAAAGTTTTGGTTTTCAAGTAAAAACAAAGTATTTTTATTTAAAAAGACTCAAAATGTAAAATTAGATGATTTGACTATCTCGATTTGATCAATCTGAGAATCATGTAAGGATGTAAATATCTATTTGAATTGTGACTGTTATCATATCAGTTCAAACGAAAGTAATTTTAACCAACAAAAATATACAAGTAGAGGCTATTTGGTCTAGTATGGTTCAGAATAGTTTAGTGTTATTTAAACCTTTGACCGAGTAAGATTCAGACTGAAAATAAAAAGGTTGAGAGCTGATCAAGTGTTTGTTGAGTACAGGAGGGAAATTGGATCAGACTGTTTTAGACTGGTCGAGTAATAGTTCAAACTATATTCGACAGCAAGATAAAGGTAATGTACATTAGTACAGTCGTGTTTGGTCGAGTAATATTAAGTTAAGGTCAGACTCATTTAGACTTGTCGAGTAAATATCAGTACAGTCGAGTAAAGATATAAGTCATTTCAGACGTTTACTGGTCTTTAGTGACATGCATATCTTTAATTGTCAAGAAAGTTTTTAATTTCTTGGTTGATTAAAGTTACACATGATGCATGCCTCAAGAATTATATCAAATAAAATACATCTGCATCTCAAATTTAATATCGTTTTAAAATAGCGTTGATTTTCTGTTTACTGCCACCTTAAATTATTTAAATGTTACCTCTTAATGCTAGATGAATGGTGAATTAATTTGTTTGTATCCAATGTCGTTGAAACTTTCACAGATATTTTCTATTTTATGGCATTGGGCATCTCTTATTATCATATTTTTCTCTAAATAATTGTGTTTTTTTTTTCCATTCCATTTTACATTTATGCTTAAACGTCCTATTTAGAATTCAGACAAATAGCAGGAAAATGTGTAACAAATAGTAATTATAAAAAAATATTGCCGTTTGTATTTTGAAAGTTTCCGCAAAATTATGTTTATATAACTGTAGCTATCTGTTATCCTGAGTGTAAGAATAACGGAACTTGTACTGCACCTGACACATGTGCTTGCGAAAATGGATATAGTGGAGGATTGTGTGAAGTGAATTGTAAGTATTAATCGAACGTAAAATGTAAGGATGTACATATAAAGACAGTGTAGTGTTTCAATTAGATTCAATTACGACAACTTTAATTATCATTGCATTCACATATTGTAATGGAAAACATAACATGCTATAATAAAATGAAAACATCGTATCATTATGTGTATGCCTCTGGTGTGATTATCTTGAGTTTTCTTTATCAGGAACGTTCAAATATTTGAAAGATAAGGGTGTAAAAGAACTGAAACAGGTAAAGAGCTGTATGACCAAAGAATAAATTAAGAAATAGAAGACAGTAATTGAGCAAGGTTGGAAAATATATTTCGATTCTATTTCAGAGCAATAACACCCATGAATTCTAAATATTTCAATTGTGTGTTCTTTTTTAGTAGAGTTGTGTCGTCCAGGCTGCCAAAATGGCGGAACTTGCATTGATAAAGGGAAATGTCTCTGTCCAGAAGGATATGATGGAAATCTTTGTCAAACACGAGGTACTGAATCAAAAATATATTTTAGCTTACCTGGCCGAAAAGGCTAAATGGGCCTTTCTCATCACTTGGCGTCCGTCGTCGTCCAATATCTTTTCAAAAATCTTTTACAAAGAAACTACTGAGCCAAATGGAACCGAACTACGCATCAATCTTCCTTATTGTATATTGTTTTAAAAATGTATCCGATGACCCCGCCCAACAACACAGATGACCGCCATGGCTAAAAATAAAACAAGGGAGCTTTGTCTTATAGCTCTGAAATAAAAGCATTAATAACAAATCTGAAAAGTAGTAAAAATGTTCACCAGGTAAAGATCGATTCTCTAAAATATTCAGACTAATTGGACAACCGGTTTATCTGCTGCTGCCTCTAAATTACTAATTTTAAAGAAATTTTGCAGTTTTCGGTTATAATCTTGAAAATGATCATAGATAGAGATAAATTGTGAACAGCAAATTTGTTCAGCAAAGTTGGATATACAAATAAGTCAAACATGTCCAAAATAGCCAATTGATCCCTTTAGAAAAATTTTCACAATTTTTGTAAGTTTTAACTATATCTTCTCTTCTGAAACTACTCAGCCAAATAGAACCAAACTTGTCATAACTCATCCTTAGATTATCTTGTTTTAAAAATGTATCCGATGACACTGTCCAATAATCAAGATGGCCGCAATGGCTAAAGGTAAAACATGGGGGTGAAAAGTAAGTTTTGTCTGTTATTTTTTGAACCGTTAGAAATAGAAAATATATGATAGGAACAAACACTTTCAGAACAATGAGCTCTATCAACTGTTCATATACAAAATGTATACTAGTATCTAAACTGGTAGACAAATTCTTATAGGAGAAATGGCCCATGAATGACACATTTTCCAATAATTTTTTTTTCATTTTTGTTTATTATCATGGAAACAACGATATATAGAGAAACTTTTTTTCCTTAAATGCCTCATATGATTTAAATTCTTAAAGATAAATAAACACTTCAAATCCCAAAAATGATCAGCAAGGCAAGATCTTTTAATAAGTCAAAGAAACTAAACAGATTGAAAAATCAGTCATACAAGATTAAAAAAAAAAGACATTTTGTCGTGAAGTCTGTTCTTGTCCACAATGTTAGAGAGTGTGCTTAATATGTGATATTCCCAAAGACCAAGGTGAGCGACACACGCTCTTTAGAGCCTCTAGTTTGAGATATGTGTGTGTGTTAAATCATTTAAACACATGAACATATCCAACAAGGGAAAATGTAAAACAGTGATTTCACTGTTTGTAATAATTCAAACAAAGCTTTATTTAAAAGAATTTACTGTTCGATTTCTTGTTTGAATAGTTAATTTAATGTCTTATTCCAAATAGTTTTACAACAATTTATTTATGTTTTAGTGACATGTAATCCAGAATGCAAAAACGGAACATGTTACGATTATGACAAATGCCGATGTCATCAGGATTATCTAGGAAATATTTGTGATATTCGTAAGTATATATGCAGGTCAACAAATTATTTGTGAATTTTTGTCCGTTGACATTTTGTCCCATGAATATGTGACTTTTTGTCCTGTAACATTTTGTCCTATCAAACGCGTGATGTGTTGTCCTGTTACTTTTTGTCCAATCAAATTTGTGACTCTTGTCACGTCACGTTTTGTCATGTGTTTTTTTGTTCTGTAACTTTTTGTCCTATTAAATTTGTGACTCTTGTCATGTGACGTTTTGTCCTGTGACTTTCTGTCCGTTTACCTTAAATAGCTACTAGTATTGTATGTAACCATGAAATGTAGTTTTTATTTCGGATTTTAGAAAATTCAAGTTTTGTCTTAAAAAAACACATACCAAACTAAAAGCAAATTAATAAGGTTTTATTACTCTCAACAAAGATTTGGATTTCAGGTAAAAACAAAATATTTCTATTTAAAAAGACTCATTAAAAATGTAAGGATGTCAATATCTATTTGTATTGTGACTGTTGACATATCAGTTAAAACGAAAGTAATTTTAACAATAAAAAATATACAAGTAGAGGCTATTTGGTCTAGTATGGTACAGACTGGTCTAGTGATAATTAAACATTTAATCGAGTAAGATTCAGACTGAAAATAAATAGGTTGAGAGCTGGTCAAGTGTTTGTTGAGTACAGGAGGGAAATTGGATCAGACCGTTTTAGACTGGTCGAGTAATAATTCAAACTGTTTTTGACAGCAAGATAAAGGTAATGTACACATCAGTACAGTCGTGTTTGGTCGAGTAATATGAAGTTAAGATCAGACTCATTTAGACTTCTTCTTCCATATAAGAGTTGGGTTCCTTGAATGAAACGTTTAAACTCTGACTTGTCGAGTAAATATCAGTACAGTCGAGTAAAGATATAGGTAATTTCAGACGTTTACTGGTCTTTAGTTTAATTAATTTAATTAATTTAATTTAATTTAATTTAATTTAATTTAAACATATTTATTTATAGTGGATTGGGAAACAAGTTTTGCAACTTATATAAATCCCTTTCCACTTTGCGG
This sequence comes from Mytilus trossulus, assembly GCF_036588685.1. Lineage (NCBI taxonomy): Eukaryota > Metazoa > Mollusca > Bivalvia > Mytilida > Mytilidae > Mytilus > Mytilus trossulus. The sequence goes on along the minus strand of NC_086374.1, from coordinate 43,271,336 downwards.
GTGCGAGTGCTGCCTTGTAGCGGCTTTAGCCTACTCTTTTTCGAAATCTACAAGGGTGTCTTTAACGTGCAAGAGATATGGCTCTCTCTTAACACGGGTCAGCCATTTATCGTCCCCGTCCGACGGACTATCATCGTTTCCTCAAGACCATACTTGCAAATGGTGTCAAGGGAGAGCCGAAAATTGGGTTCCTGAAATTTTCATCCCAAACGGGAATCGAACCAGGAACCTCTGTGTTAGTAGTCCGATGCACTAACCACTACACCACGGCTCTCTGAAGGTCTTTAGTGACATGCATATCTATAATTGTCAAGAAAGTTTTTAATTTCTTGGTTGATTAAAGTTACACATGATGCATGCCTCAAGAATTATATCAAATAAAATACATCTGCATCTCAAATTTAATATCGTTTTTAAAAGTAGCGTTGATTTTCTGTTTACTGCCACCTTAAATTATTTAAATGTTACCTCTTAATGCTAGATGAATGGTGAATTAATTTGTTTGTATCCAATGTCGTTGAAACTTTCACATATATTTTATACCTAATGGCATTGAGCATCTCTTATTTCATATTTTTCTCTAAATAATTTATGGTAGTATTTCCATACCATTCTACATTTATGCTTAAATGTCCTGTTAAGGATTCAGATAAATAGCCGGAAAATGTGTAAAAAAAATGAAATTATATTAAAAAAAAAGCTTTTTCATGAAATTCTAAAAAGTATTCAATACATCTAAGTAGTAGATATTTTGGAAGTTACCACAATAGTATGTCTATCTATTGTAGCTATCTGTTATCCTGAGTGTAAGAATAATGGAACTTGTACTGCACCTGACACATGTGAATGCGAAAATGGATATAGTGGAGGCTTGTGTGAAGTGAATTGTAAGTATTAATCAAACGTAAAATGTAAGATTCAATTACGACAACTTTAATTATCATTGCATTCACATATTGTTATGGAAAACATAACATGCTAGAATACATCGTGTCATTAATTGTATGCCTCCAGTGTCCTTTTCTATATTGGTCTTGATCAGGAACGCTTAAATATTTATATTTAAAGAATACATTAAGAAATAGAGGACAGCAATTGAGCAAGGTTGGAAAAAATATTCCGATTTTCATTTATTTCAAATGTAAACAAAAACAATATGACTACTAGCATCCATCATTCATGTCATTCTCGTAATTGTTTCGCAAAGGGGTTGATATGACAGCACTTATTAGGTCTTTCCACTTTTCCGTGGAAAGACCTATTGGTTTTCTTCTGATTATTATTATTATTATTAGGTCTTTCACCTTTCGGATTAAAGACCTATTGTTTTTGTTCTGATTATTAGGTCTTTCCACTTTTCCGTGGAAAGACCTATTGGATTTCTTCTGATTATTATTATTATTTTTTTTTTTCTTCCGCCAACTTTTTGTTCCTTCGCAATTTTTTTGTTTCGCAAGATGTCGCTTAGATATATGGTATATGATATCGAGCAATTAATACACTTTTGAAACTGACACCGCGTAACCAAAATCTTTTCAATGTAAGAGTTATCTCCCCGAACACTATTTTTCTTGTTATCGCTTAATCTTCACAACCGTATAAGAAACTGACAAATTTATTTTTCCAAATGGCGCGTTAAATCCTCAGGATGTTCTGTTTTATTTTGACCGAAGCCGTATGGAGATTCCATATGAGAGTTATTTCCCCTTTTGTTTTTGAAATTTTGAAATGTATTTTAAACTGGAAAACCATAAGTTATAGAGACCTAGGGTATTTTGATTTTAGATTCTTAGTCCAAAAAAATTAAAATAAGGTCAAGGTCAAAGGTCAAGGTCGTATTTTAGATTTTTATTGGTCTTTGATTTCCCTATAACTTTGGAATGGTTATAGATATAGAAAATTTACATAGTGAAAAATGTTTGGTACTTCAAGGGGCAACTTTGTTACATTTCGACTGTATTGGTTTTACCAATGTGTAAGGGACATAATCCCCATTGATGGTTTATATAAAGCCATTATAAGACAAAACTCTTAAACCAAATGACCTTGACCAATAGGGTCTTTTGAAATGACATTGTGAAGCAATGACCTTGACAAAGGTTACAAGGTCAAAGGTCAAGGTCATGTACATATGTGATTTGGGGCACTACTTGAAGAGTTTTATGTGTGTTTGCCAACCAACCAACCAACCAATCAATCATGATCATGATCATGATCAATCAATCAATCAATCATGTTTCCCAATCAATCAATCAATCAATCATGTTTCCGTCTCATGTGTTTATCATAGGGTTCAAGATCTTCTTTGTTTCTTTTTCGCTGTTTCAATTGACCCTATCCAACGTGTTTAACCAACCAACCAACCAACCAACCAACCAACTAATCAATCAATTAATCAATCAATCAATCAATCAATCAATCATGATCATGATCAATCAATCATGTTTCAGTCTCATGTGTTTAATATAGGGTCCAAGATCTTTGTTTCTTTTCCGCTGTTTCAATTGACCCTATCCAACGTGTTTAACCGTTTAACCAACCAACCAACCAATCAATCAATCAATCAATCAATCAATCAATCAATCAATCAATCAATCAATCAATCAATCAATCAATCATGATCAATCAATCATGTTTCATGAAACATTGGAATTTAATATTGTTCTTGCGTCACTTCTGAAAAAAAATCCACCTGTACTCTGAAACTACAAGTACAATCGACCTCAAAATTTGCAGTCAGCAGGGCATACATGTACTAAAAGTTTATAAAAAAACTTGGTGCAGATATCTCTCAAAGCTTTTCCTAGAGAAAAAAAATGGCAATGCCGTAAAAATCGCTTGCTAGGTCCGTAAATCTCAGTGAAATCCTACAATAAAAATGTCCGCTCCTGGATTGAAAAACTTATCTGTTACAAAACTTGTGCTGAAAAATGTACATTTTAAGAAAATAATCTTTAAACGTGTTTTAAAGTTACACCGGATCAATTAAATCCGAATCATGCACTGCTGGTGAACTGTGAACAAAATGTCAATTTCCTACAATGACAAAAGAAATTACATTGTGTACATTCCATCTCTATAGATGTTGTCTGTTTAACGTCCCCACCTAAAAAGAAATAAAAAGACTAAGTTTTTGTTAATATAAACCCGCGTCACGTGGTGTCTCCTCAATCTGGCGCGCACTGTACCTAAAATAAAATAAAAACTTTCCAAACTAAACATGAAACTTCTCCGGTAACACAATAATATAGACCCCATACCGAAACAAACAAACAAACGAACAAACAACCCCCCCCCCCCCATATAATCAATTTCAAAGGGGGAAAGACCGTTTACAATTGCTTTTTAAAAGCAATTGATTTATATTTATTATTATTTTTTTTCTTCCGCCAACTTTTTTTTCCTTCGCTGTTTTTTTGTTTCGCAAGATGTCGCTTAGATAAATGAAATATGATATCGAACAGTTTATGCGCTTTTGAGACTAACCCTGCTTAACCGAACACTTTCCCATATAAGAGTTATCTCCCCGAACACTGTTTTTCTTGTTATCGCTTAATCTTCACAACCGTATAAGAAACTGACAAATTTATTTTTCCAAATGGCGCGTTACATCCTCAGGATGTTCTGTTCTATTTTGACCGAAGCCGTATGGAGATTCCATATGAGAGTTATTTCCCCTTTTGTTTTTGAAATTTTGAAATGTATTTTAAACTGGAAAACCATAAGTGATAGAGTCCTAGGGTATTTTGATTTTAGATCCTTGGTAAAAAAAAATTAAAATAAGGTCAAGGTCAAAGGTCAAGGTCGTATTTTAGATTTTTATTGGTCTTTGATTTCCCTATAATTTTGGAATGGTTATAGATACAGAAAATTTACATAGTGAAAAATGTTTGGTACCTCAAGGGGCAACTTTGTTACATTTCGACTGTATTGGTTTTACCATTGTGTAAGGGACATAATCCCCCTTGATGGTTTATATAAAGCCATTATAAGACAAAACTCTTAAACCAAATGACCTTGACCCATAGGGTCTTTTGAAATGATATTGTGAAGCAATGACCTTGACAAAGGTTACAAGGTCAAAGGTCAAGGTCATGTACATATGTGATTTGGGGCACTACTTGAAGAGTTTTATGTGTGTTTGCCAACCAACCAATCAATCATGATCATGATTAATCAACCAATAATGATCATGATCATGATCAATCAATCAATCAATCAATCAATCAATCAATCATGTTTCCCAATCAATCAATCAATCAATCAATCAATCATGTTTCCGTGTCATGTGTTTATCATAGGGTTCAAGATCTTCTTTGTTTCTTTTTCGCTGTTTCAATTGACCCTATCCAACGTGTTTAACCAACCAACCAACTAATCAATCAATCAATTAATCAATCAATCAATCAATCAATCAATCATGATCATGATCAATCAATCATGTTTCAGTCTCATGTGTTTAATATAGGGTCCAAGATCTTTGTTTCTTTTCCGCTGTTTCAATTGACCCTATCCAACGTGTTTAACCGTTTAACCAACCAACCAACCAACCAACTAATCAATCAATCAATTAATCAATCAATCAATCAATCAATCAATCATGATCATGATCAATCAATCATGTTTCAGTCTCATGTGCTTAATATAGGGTCCAAGATCTTTGTTTCTTTTTCGCTGTTTCAATTGACCCTATCCAACGTGTTTAACCGTTTAACCAACCAACCAACCAACCAACTAATCAATCAATTAATCAATCAATCAATCAATCAATCAATCAATTATGATCATGATCAATCAATCATGTTTCAGTCTCATGTGCTTAATATAGGGTCCAAGATCTTTGTTTCTTTTTCGCTGTTTCAATTGACCCTATCCAACGTGTTTAACCGTTTAACCAACCAACCAACCAACCAACTAATCAATCAATCAATTAATCAATCAATCAATCAATCAATCAATCAATCATGATCATGATCAATCAATCATGTTTCAGTCTCATGTGCTTAATATAGGGTCCAAGATCTTTGTTTCTTTTTCGCTGTTTCAATTGACCCTATCCAACGTGTTTAACCGTTTAACCAACCAACCAACCAACCAACTAATCAATCAATTAATCAATCAATCAATCAATCAATCAATCAATTATGATCATGATCAATCAATCATGTTTCAGTCTCATGTGCTTAATATAGGGTCCAAGATCTTTGTTTCTTTTTCGCTGTTTCAATTGACCCTATCCAACGTGTTTAACCGTTTAACCAGCCAACCAACCAACCAACCAACTAATCAATCAATTAATCAATCAATCAATCAATCAATCAATCAATCAATCATGATCATGATCAATCAATCATGTTTCAGTCTCATGTGCTTAATATAGGGTCCAAGATCTTTGTTTCTTTTTCGCTGTTTCAATTGACCCTATCCAACGTGTTTAACCGTTTAACCAACCAACCAACCAACCAACTAATCAATCAATCAATCAATCAATCAATCAATCATGATCAATCAATCATGTTTCATGAAACATTGAAATTTAATATTGTTCTTGCGTCACTTCTGAAAAAAAATCCACATGTACTCTGAAACTACAAGTACAATCGACCTCAAAATTTGCAGTCAGCAGGGCATACATGTACTAAAAGTTTATAAAAAAACTTGGTGCAGATATCTCTCAAAGCTTTTCCTAGAGAAAAAAAATGGCAATGCCGTAAAAATCGCTTGCTAGGTCCGTAAATCTCAGTGAAATCCTACAATAAAAATGTCCGCTCCTGGATTGAAAAACTTATCTGTTACAAAACTTGTGCTGAAAAATGTACATTTTAAGAAAATAATCCTTAAACGTGTTTTAAAGTTACACCGGATCAATTAAATCCAAATCATGCACTGCTGGTGAACTGTGAACAAAATGTCAATTTCCTACAATGACAAAAGAAATTACATTGTGTACATTCCATCTCTATAGATGTTGTCTGTTTAACGTCCCCACCTAAAAAGAAATAAAAAGACTAAGTTTTTGTTAATATAAACCCGCGTCACGTGGTGTCTCCTCAATCTGGCGCGCGCGCTGTACCTAAAATAAAATAAAAACTTTCCAAACTAAACATGAAACTTCTCCGGTAACACAATAATATAGACCCCATCCAGAAACAAACAAACAAACGAACAAACCCCCCCCCCCCCCCCCCATATAATCAATTTCAAAGGGGGAAAGACCGTTTGCAATTGCTTTTTAAAAGCAATTGTTTTATATTTATTATTATTTTTTTTCTTCCGCCAACTTTTTGTTCCTTCGCAATTTTTTTGTTTCGCAAGATGTCGCTTAGATATATGATATATAATATCGAGCAACTAATACGCTTTTGAAACTGACACCGCGTAACCAAAATCTTTTCAATGTAAGAGTTATCTCCCCGAACACTGTTTTTCTTGTGATCGCTTAATATTCGCAACCGTATAAGAAACCGACAAATTTATTTTACCAAATTGCTCGTTATATCCTCAGGATGATTTGATTTATTTTGACCGAAGCTTTCCGGAGACTCCATATGAGAGTTATTTCCCCTTTTATATTTGATATAAGTGATATGCATTTTTAACTGGAAAACCATAAGTGTTAGAGGCCTAGGGTCTTATGTTTTGAGGTCCTTGGTCCAAAAAAATTGAAAATGAGGTCAAGGTCAAAGGTCAAGGTCATGATCAAAATTTTGATTTTGGCTTGTTATCTCTTATTTTCAGAAATCATATAAGATATTGACAAAATATTTTCATAAAATTGTTAGTTACGACATGTAGTAACACAGAAATTTTAGTCGAAAGGGTACGTAGACATTTGACGTGAGTTTTCCCCCTTTTTATATCTAATATCATATGTATGGTAATATAACTCATAAACAATATAAAGTAGAGGACTAAAGTCTTTTGATTTGAGGTCCTTGGTTGATGACCTTGAAATTGAGCTCAAGGTCATTGGCAAAATTAACGTTCTAGATTTTGACCTATGCTTTTACCTCATATGTATACATGATAAAGACATGGGACTTATTGCAATAGGTTGCAAGCAATGTGACCTTGTAAAAGCCAACCGGAAGTGACCTTTTGTTTACCGGAAGTAGCTATTTTTGTTCTAAATAAATGTAAAAGTATATAGAACCATATATTTTTGGAATCAGTGTCAATTAAACTATCAAACTATACCGGAAATTACGTCGTTTGAACCGGAAGTTAACAATTATCTCCCTTATCTATATCTTTTTCCATAGAAACCATACATTTTTGGAATCAACGTTCAATAAGCTGTCATTTGACGGTTCAATTGACATTTAAAACAAAAATTTTAATATTTTCATATAAAAAAATCTTCTAACTGGTGGAAAGACCATCAATGGTTCTCTGAACAATTGGTTTTTAATTGTTTTTGGTTTTGTTTTGGTTTTTTTTGTTTTTGTTAAAAATTTCAGTAGTAGGATAACAACGGCCAGCTTATAAAGATATCACGGGATAAAATATGAGTACGATGTGTTATCCCATGCATCCTGTGATAATTATAAAGAATTTAATACAAACGTCTTTGGTCAGGTTGTTGTCTCTTTGACACATTCCCGGTTTCCATTCTAAATTGTATGTACTATTATTATTGTAAAACTGTTGCAAAATTATGATCGTTGCACCGAGGGATAGCATTTTGCAGCCAGCCATACGATCGAGATGAAATATATCTTTTAAACAGCCTCTTCTATATTCAACCATCACGTCGACTTGATGTTTCTAATTACTTTTTCTACATTTATTAACTAGCTGTATTCTTACGTGTGAGTGTAGCATTCGCAAAACCATTGATAACCTTGAATGTCTTCATGATAGAAGTTGTACAGAAGTTTGAGCTTGTGACAAGGATCTACAAAGCTTTTTCCAAGACGCAAATGCACACCTAAAACTTTAGAGCTGTGAATCAAATTAGTCTTTATTCAACTAACTAATTTACAAGACCAATTTGTCACAAAGTACTACTCAAGCTGATTTTATTTAAAGAAGATTTTTTTAATAGTCTGCAATCACATAAGTAACGACAGGTTGTATTTGTAAATAACTAGATAGAAATAGTGTTTATCGGCAGCTTGTGAAAATAAATATCTTGAAAATATACAACACTTTAAGGTGGTATGCGGTTTTTTCGTCATCTTAGATTGTAAAAAACAGAGAACCTAAGGTAATTTTCTTTAATCTAGTAAACAAAATGTGATGCAGGAATGCAGAAAACTGAATTTTAATTAAAAAGAAAAAAAGCATAAGCCTATAACATATAAATATCAATATTTTTATAAGATAAGATTACATTTACTTGATTTTCAATGTTTGTAAAATGACATTTCAATTGGAGGTAACTCTGAAATTGTGCATTTTCTGAAGGAATCTACATGGAATTTTCCTACTTTGTGTTGTAGCCGGGAAAATGTACGGTGACACTTTTCTTTTGATATTCCCAAAGCAGTTTAATTTTATAAAGCTATCTTCTCGTATCATATTTATATAGTTTAGATTCTAATTACATAATGGTGTTTTGACCTGTACAATCCATACAAAATGTGTCATTTTGTCACAACCTGTAGCTTGAGAAAAGGCGGTGACCTACCATTTTTTTAAGATATCAATATATACTATGTTTTGGCAAAGTATAAACAAATTCTTTCATTTTAAAGTTAGACTCCCATATTAAATGTTTATACCTCTTTGGTTTTTGTATCTCTTCAAAGTTTGTACTAGGGTCGAACTCTTAAATAGTTTGGTCTCTGGCAATAATGAATAAACCTTAAATGTCGAAATCATGTTCCTATAAGGTTCTTAATAATTTGCCAGTAACACATGCATGTAGATAAATTTAATTGAAATTTATGACGTCACTACAGACACGTGCATGGCAGCTTTCATACTTTTGGTCATTTATATATTTTCAGATTATTTTGAAGCTTTTGGAATATTTCAAACTTGCAAAATATGAAAGTCTGTCGGGTGTAACTAACTTACGTCAGGACAGTTCGCACCTGTAAATGGAAGGTCATGAACTTAAACCACGGCTAATGTGAACCCCTGATAATTTTGAGACAAATGCACACGAGACTATAAAACTAATAAAATATTTCATTTAAAATTGAAAAAAATCTGACAATACTTATAAATCTTGACTAAAAAATAACAACTGCATTGTCAATATTATTTTGTTATATTTTGACGAGAGAACATTATTGAACTGAAACTATCAGGGAAATCCTCTTCTTTAACATGTTGACTACATCGAAGAGAAGGTTACTATGTTATATGAAACACTACGATATGCTGGTGTAATGCAATGCTGTAGTTTTCACCTTACGGGAAAACATGCACGACTTGTCTGAGGACACTTAAGCTACCATTCTGGTATATCTGAGTAACTTTTGATTAAATGAATGTCAAAGATTCTACTATTACATATGTATATATTTCTTCTTTTCTTTTTACAATTTTAGTGTCAAAATATGTTCGCCAGGTGAATGTAATAGCAGGACTTCCCAAGAATATTGTCATTGCAATAGTTGCAAGTAAGTTTGCAATGTAAAATGAAAGATAGTGTCAAATATCAGTTGTCATGTGTGTACAGTGTTAATTAGAAAAAAACTCAGCGGCAAAAGAGTGTAAATTGATCGTTAAAACCAAATGAGAAAAGAACAAAAGAAAATGGACATCATCTTAAAAACAAATCACAACAACGGCTTTATTCTAGATCTACTATTTGTGAAACATGTTAATATTTTTTCAAGGTCATCACCTAACGTTTTTGAAAGACATATCACAATAAGTTCCAACATTTTCGAGTAAAACAGATTAATGATTTCGGTGATTTTTAATGATAAAAAGCTTAATAAGATTCGTTCTTTTTATACAAATGTAGTTGAGATCAGTTGTTTTACTGTTCCTCTTGAATATTCATTTCGGACATAGAATTTAAAGGCACATATCGGAATATAAATATTGTAGCCTAGCAAATTGTATTTGTTCGAGTTGATATGAAATGATCAAAACTATAACTAATCTCGTTGATATTAGATCGTCTAGTTAATCATATAACAAAATGACATATTGGGCGTGTACCAGCTCAACGACAACCAGAGAAAAGTTTGTCATACCTGCACCAAGTCAGGAAAATGACAATTGATATCTTATAGTTCGTTTTTATGTTTGTTGCATCGTCGTTTAGTTTTTTGTTGCACTTAAAGTGTTTCTGTTGTTTCTTTGTTTTCCTCTTATATATGATGTGTTTCCCTCAGTTTTAGTTTGTAACCCGGATTTGTTTTCTCTCAAAATCAATTTATGACTTTCGAATAGTGGTATACTACTGTTGCTTTTATTTATACAATACTTCAATATAATCTAAATTTAATAAGTAACCTTATAAAAATTGTATATATGAATTATAACATACTATTTATAAAAAATATATAGGTTGATAGAGTTAAAATTTACAAATGAAAATAAAAATTCAGCTCCCTCAGGTTCCCGTTTATTCAAATAGCTTTTTTTTTTTTTTAAATTAATCAAAGTTTTATTTCAAATAGCTACTTACATGTTTTGATATATAGATTCATAGCTTTCGAATATTACGGCTTGATCATTACTGATGAAGGTAGTTGTGAGAAATTGCTTCGGACGAACGAAATTAATAAAATGTTTGTCTCTGATTTATATATGCGCACTGTAATATCATTTTCTGCTCCGATTTGCTCGAAGTAAAATGTTGCAAACACAAAGAGTCCAATGACTTAAAGAGCAACACAAGTATTGTCATGTATTACCAAACAGGATGCTCTAATCGACATAATTTAGTTTCAAGTCTTAACTCACCGACTATTCATCTTTTGCGGATGGCATAGATTTCTTCAAAATGATTTTTTTTTTTCAAAAGTATATCGGCGGGGGGAGAATTAAATGACCTATATATTTTGCCAAACTTTTAGGAATGTTGTACCTTATTGGTCTTCAACTTCGTACTTTATTTGCCCCTTTTTAACATTTTTGGGTTTCTAGCGTCACTGATGAGTCTTTTGTAGACGAAAAACCGGTATGGCGGAATTACAAAATTTAAGTTTAAATACACCAAATGCATCTTCAAACAAAACTTTAGTTTACAATTTAGGAAGAGAAAAATCGTTTAAAAATTTGATAAATATTGTGATATTTGTACTTATTCTAATATAATTTCAGGTTTATGTTTTCTTATGATTATCATGGTTGCAGTATTCATGTTTCTTGGGAAAACCAGAAGATTACAATCTGGCATACGAACAATAAGAAATACCATTAGAGTAACTGAACCAGCCAGTGGAAATGTAAATATACTTTATTGGAAAGTAAAGTTAACTGGTACCAGTAGTATAAATATCAAATTATAAATACCAGTTAATTGATAGCACTATTTTGTGGGCGATGGGGTGGGGTCTGTTTTCAGTGATTTTTATATTACCTAACAATGAACCTTTGTAATCAAGTGAACAAATGCAATAGAAAACATTTAGTGTAAAATTGACGTGAGAACGATAAAAAAAATTAATAATACATGTAGTTCATAATAGTTAATAATTTCAAAGAGCATAACAAAAATATTAACGAAAGTGAAATGTCAATAGGATTCGTTTTACGATCAATTTAATCGGTTCATTGATCTCTGTATCACTGCTTTTTAAAAGTGTCTGCCTTCAAAAATTTGTTATACTTTAAATACTAGATAAAAGCAAACAAAATAACGGCTCTCAACCCATTTGAAATGTACTGACCCTGTATATATCATATTAGGTCACTAGCACACTAGGTAACGAATTTATCTTACCGACTATCTTTATTTGTTGAATTTAAACTAAAGTTGTCTTATTTGCTATCATAACACATCTTCTTATTTCTGTATAAAAAGTGTTCAAGTGTTCAATTTTAAGAACCTTTTTCAATTGGTCTACACTAAAAAAAACTAATGTAAAGGACAAATATCTATTATCAACAAACTTAATATAGTAATATTAAACAGATCTTTCAATACTTTTTAATAATCAAACAATACCTAAGTTGTAAATCCACTACTAACCGTGTATTGAAATAAGCCCCGCCTCTCTACTAACCTAATATTGAATATACACGGTATCCACGAGGTCGTTATTAACCAATCATATTTCTATAAATGTAGAGGAGGTAAGATAAAGATGCATATTGACTTAGTATAAAATGTACCCGGTATTTTTTGCATTATATTTCTAAAAACCTTGTCAAATTTTAAAATACGTGTTCAAACAGGTGGCTCCGCACTCCCAGTCGTTAAAGATTAAGGTGTAATATGGGTTTTTAAATAATAGATAAAGCAAACAAAAGAACCGATACATAGCTAATTTAATTTCAATCTTCCCTCGAACATCAGATGCCTATTCATCTAGTGCTTAATATAATTATAGTACATGTATGCTTCATTATTATACGTTAATTTTTAATAGGCTACCAGCACATTGCGTCATTCTGAAATTAACTTTCATTACAAAATGAAATCTTACAATATGATAACTCGAACTTCCACAATAAAGTGCACAGATTGAAGAAACACTTAATAGGAATCGTCATTTTATGTTCCGAGCAAATAATATCAATATAAGTATTGAATGCTTCTTTTAGTTATTTAGTAGGGTTGTAAAAGCTTCGTACAAAATGTACTTCGGTCAACGTTTTTTAGTAACCTTAACCCCTTGAATATTTCTGAACAAATAAGTCAAATTTCAAAATACATTCTCAAACGTGTGGCTCTTTACTCCTATGTGTTTGGAATAGAGACGTGATATGTGTACTTCTTTAAGAAATGAAAAATAAATCAATTCGTTTCCAAGGATGCAATAATTGTGCAATTCAACGTTTAAAAAAAAAAAATTAAGGAAAGGATGTTGAGACGTTTTTAAATATATCTGTTGCATGGATATTGGAGGTTTTCGATTGATATTGAATACACACGACTTTTCATGATTCGTAATTGGCATTGAACTGGCTTTCAATAACGGCAAGTACTCTCATATCCACTTTTGGTGTTATTGGTAGGGCTTATATTTTATTTGTATCGATATGATAAGCCTGATACACATGATAATTAACGTCTGTGTTTGTGTTATACTGGTACACCACTTTCATGTTAAGCTAGCAAATCATATCACATCTTCTGAATATATTATCTCCGCCACATTATGCATGTGCCTGTCCCATGTCAGCAGCCTGTTATTCAGCGGTTGTCGTTATTTGCTGTTTTTCATATGCTTTAGGTTGAGTTATTTAAACAAAGACTACACCGTTCGATTTCTGGTTTGAAAATTGATTTACATTTAAATTTTTTGATTCTTTTATAGCTGACTATGCGGTATGGGTTTTGTCTCTTGTTGAAGTCAATACGATAACCTATAGTGGTTGACATCTTTTAGTTTTGATTGTATCTGGTATATGGTTGTCTCAATCATACCACATCTTATTATTTTTAGATTATGAATTATTATGAATATGGCAATTTATTAACACCATTTTGCTATTTCTATTTAAACTTTTTGAAATGTCGTTGAAATTCCTCCAAGTAAATAAACCTACTTATAAAAGAAGTGTTCATTTCGTAAACGTTTCATAACTGATTTATTGCATGAACCTGGATATATGTGCATATTTTTTTATTTTCAATGATATATAATTTAATAATAAAATACTTAGCAAAGTCTGAAATAACGAACAAAACCGAAACCAACTTTAAGTATTTCTTAAAGACAACGCCTTGCTGTCGATTTCATCTTGTTTTTTTATAAGTAAAGTGACTGGTTGTAGTTATCAATTATAGCGTTGTTTTAAAGAGTGTTCGTCCAGTTTTTATATTCATTTATTTTTTTAAGTCTTTAAGGGTATATTATTTGTTTTTACTTAATTATTGTAAAAAAAAATAAGAAAAAAAATATATTTTGCATTATCCATTGCAGTAAGATAAGATCTGTCCCTATGCATAGATTTTTTTTTTTTAGCTTTTTCGAATTTTATATCAATAACATTTACATTTTTCTCATTCTATTTGAATACGCTTTTAATCACACTCATAGATATCAGATAATATATATGATCAAATGACACAGCAAAAAGAAGATACATGTTGTTTGTAAGCCCATTCAGCTTGCTATTGAACAGAGTTTAAATGAAATAATGCATTTTATAAAAGAAAATTCTAAAGTTTACATACCAAAGAATGGATATGAGGATGATTTAACTTTTTTGATTTCGAGCGTCACTGATGAGTTTTGTTTAGACGAAACGCGCGTCTGGCGTAAATACAAAATGTAATCCTGGTATCTATGATGAGTTTGTTTATCAATTGTAGTAAAGATCTCTGAACTTTCTTAAAATTCAACTCTACAAAATCATCATTGAAAATCCGAAGAACCAGGAAATACATAATGAAGGATAATATTTTCAAGAATTTTATATTATGAAGAGTGTAATTAAAAGATTATACATGTCAACCAAACTTTAATTTCTGTTTCAAATTTTATATAAGAACCGAGCCCAGATGTCGAACAACGATGATGATATATATTTTTACGGTGCAATGGAAACACAAGGACAAGATACATGGACGATCGCAAGACAAGATTTATCTTTAGAAACAGAACTTGCACGTGGTCGATTCGCCATAATTTATTTGGCTCAATACTTTAACCACCAGGATGTCAGAAAAGTTGTTGCAAAAACTTTAAAAGGTACCGTTAGAAGAAGACAACTTATTTTGTAAATTATATAGATGAAAATCTTCGACTTAAGCAAATACATAACCATTCAAGTGATTAAAAATTACAACATTCAAATGTAACCAAAGACGAATTATTTAGAACACATTTAGAAGGCAATGTCTACAGTCTTTGTCAATAGATTATCGACAAGAATAAACATACGTATAATATATCTAAATATATTAAACAGTAACCATAAAAGATCCACCATCAACAATCATCTTTCAAATAATTAAAACTATAAATGTTAATCGTTAAGTGTTAGTGTATTTGAATTTAACATATTTTTTCGGTTTTTTTTTTTAATTTACCATTCTATAGATTTCCCAATAGTAAACATCGGCTGAAATTATGGTCTCGGTCTAATGTTACTAGGAATTTACAGTGGAAATTAAAATATTATTGTTTTGCTCGATAAATAAATTTAGATAGGCATAAATGCCAATGAGACAACTATCAACCCACGTCACATTTTGTAAAAGTAAACTATTATATGTCATAGTACGGCCTTCAACACAGAGCCCTTGCTCATGAAAACAAACAAGCTTTAAATGGCGCCAAAAATGATTTATATATAAAAATATATCTGAATATTTGCACCACAATAATTACATTAGATGTATGTTTCATTATAATACGTTATTCTGATTGGCTAACAGCACATCACATGATATTCCGTAAACAGTTGCATGAGACAATAACATTTATCATGCATGATGACACGAGGTCCCACAATATAGTGCACAGGTGAATTAAATAAAACTGGATAAAAATCGTGTTTTCATGATCATAGCTAAAAAAAATGTAATTATAAGTATTGAATGCTTCTTTTTGTAACTTTATAGGGTTGTAAAAGCGTTGACCGTGCGTACATTTTTAGAATGAACCGCTTCCGCGCTTCATACAAAATGTACTTCGGTCAACGCTTTTACACCCCCAATAAATTTACAAAAAGAAGCATTCAATACTTAATTGATAGTTCTGTCCTGTTTGATGATTGAATTGAGTGATATTGTTTTGTTTTGAAACATTGGACTTAGTCACACGTTTATTTCTCTTCTTGAAGATGATCAGAATCAAGATAATGTCATTAAGATGAAAGGAAAGATAAATTTTTATGGGACAAAAATTGGACATCACAAAAATATCTTGGATTTTATTGGATCTGTTAACGATGATATTCGTGAGTATATACGTGATAATGAAATGATATTAACAGGTTTGCTATCGATTGCGGTGCATACGGCATTTGATTCAGAATAACTTTTTTGATGGTACACTCCATGCAAGCTTAATATGCACATAACATTAATGAACATCAAAATCAAACATAATATTTATGTTTCATTTATTAATGTGTTGGATTAACTCTTTTTTCTTTTACTGTTATTGGTGGTGAAATACTGATTGGCTTAAGCATACAAAAGTATAAAAAAAAAACGCTATCACTTGTGATAGTGCTATATGTATTGAACTACGAAGCCAACCAGCGCACCACAAATAATTTGATAGAAGCACATACACATGTGAAACTTGACACAATTATGGTTTGTAGGTGGTCCTATCATGGTTTTGGAATATTGTTCTAAAGGAGTTCTGAAAGAGTTTCTAGAGTCCGCCAGATCAAACGTCACTGTGGATTTAGAGGAAAGATTGTTTCGAATAACACTTGCTATTTGTGAAGGAATGGATTACTTATCCTCTCAGCAGGTGAGAATATCTCGCAGATCTTAAAGAAAACAGATATTTTTGTCAATTTACTGGTGAACATAAAATAATTCTTCCATTCAATTGGGTTAGTTAAACTATGGAGTATAAGTCAATATAATATTAACCAGATGGTATAACCATGATAACAGATATGAAAATTATTTAAACAGGACAAGTTCCAAAGTAGTAATCGATCTTTACTTGCAGTCATATATAAAGTATTGTATTCTTGTCTTTGGAAACAATTACTCAGGGATGAGTACAATATAACTACAAAAGAGCTAGATTTTGCATATATATATATATATGTTGTGTACAAGTTGTAATGTTGTACAAATTATAATTTTGTACAAGTTATCAGTGTTTTATGAACTGCTTAACACAAATGGATGATTCGCGCTCACAGTCTTTTGTTTCTCATATTTCTGTCATATTTTCCCGACTACATGATACAATCTAATACTGAGCATTGATACACAAATCATTATAAGACCACAAAAAGACTTTTAATGGATATGAATAAAGTATCAGGAGAAAAAATAAAATTTTAATTTGAACCATTCAGGTATCCTCATTTCCAGTTAGATGACAAATAGAATAGCACTAATAATTATTAAAAATAAAAATGTTAGGTGAAGATATATAAATTTGAATTTAAAACATAAAAACTAGTACATTTTAGAAGATAAAACTGTACGATCTGGTGCAAGAAGGTATGTGCCAAAAAACTTATAACTTGTACAAAAACTCTGTACAAATTATGATTTGTACAAACTTACATCTTGTACACAACATATACACAACTATTTTGTTTTTGATTATTTATATATCTGTCACGTATGGTATCATGTAACGTAAAATTGGATAATGGATATAAAAAGAAAAATACCAAAAAATACCAAACTCCGAGGAAAAATCCAGATGGAAAGTCACAAATCAAATGGCAAAATCAAAGGTTCAAACACATCGAACGATTTGATAACAACTGTCATATTCCTGACTTGGTATGGTATTTGTTTACGTAGAAAATGGTGGATTAAACCTGGTTCCTGTTTTTGGAATTTTGGGTCCTCAATGCTCTTCAACTTTGTATTTATTTGGCTTTTTGAACTATTTTGATCTGAGCGTCACTGATGAGTCTTATGTAGACGAAACGCGCGTCTGGCGTATGAAATTATAATTCTGGTACTTTTGATAACTAATTAAAGCTAGCTAAACCTCGTTGAGTCAAATGAGTCTATTTTGTTTTTAGTTTTGCCTTTTAATTAATGGTGTGTTTCGTTCAGCCTTTCTGGTGTAAGGTGAAGGATTTAAATTGTGCTATGAACAAAAGAGGATGTCGTATAAATGCCAATAACACTCCTCATCCGAGATTAAAATACGTAGATGATTACAATTACCTTTTCTGCGTTTCGTATCGCTTGTCACTTTAAAAAATTGTTAAACTATCCATAATACAAATTTCTTCACAGTTTTTATAAGATTAAAATATAATGATAAATAATGTCCAATACGCAATATTATTGATTTTGCTTTTGACGAAATCTTTCTTTGAAATGGTTTCACGAAAGTAGCACATGATGGTCATCAAATTAAAAACTGTGTTTTTCCTTGTGTAAAGTAAATGGCATATTCCGATTTTTTTGTCAGACTCAAAAAATTTTAGAAATGTGTTTAAAACAAACTGAGATTAATTCATTGTGTAAGGCCAGTCTTGAGTCCTTGTCATTTTGACTATTTTCGATAATTATGTAAATGGTAATCATACATTGTACTGCATATATTAGTTACACAATGTTTTCGAATATTTTAAAAGTCGCCAGTTTGATAGTCTTAAAATAAATTGACGATTTGACATATCATCAATGAATAAAAGTTTTATTCAGCGCCGCATATTGCTATGTTGAGCAATTATAAGGCAAATGTTACACGTTTTGTAAAATTTTGCATTGAAATAAAACATTCAGTAGAATAAATTAATCTATATCGTAAAAACAAAATATATATGAAGTTCCTACCAAAATTATAGTTCCAAACTACAATATGGAACTCGGAAATACGCCTGAATGTTATGTTACAAACGTGTACCATTTTATAATTCTGTTAACTTTAGTAAAGATTCTAGGAATTTCAGAGAATGGCCATAGTGTGGAATAAATAGAATTATGTCGTATCTCTTTTTTTAACTATTTTACCATTGTTTTAAGGGTGTTTTTTTTACAAAAAAAACGAATTGATTATTGTTGTAGGTGGTACATAGGCGGTTAGCAGCACGCAATGTGTTACTCAACGATCAGTATGTTCCAAAAATCACAGGATTCGGCCCGGATCCGGAAGCAATTCAGACCGAAACCGGAGACACAAGAAAATCTGTAAATATAATTTCAATGCATGGAGATTAAATCTATTTTAATACTAGATTTTTTCAGATGTCGTTGTTGCTAAGAGAGGTTGGTCATTTGCAAACGTATCAACCGTATCGTTTACGTTGACGTGTCCGCATCTGCAGACATATAAAAAAATATTATGTGATCCCGAGTTTATAAATAAGACCATGCTTCGTTTAAAAAAAATAATTAAAATCCCTTCGAGACAATAAAACATACACTTTCAATATTTGTGATAGTGGTGTTTTGTACTTTTACATGCCCTTAAAAAGGGCAGGTACATGAATATCGTACACAATCCTTAAATAATCTTTTTAAAAAGCTATTGCAAGATCGTATATGAATAAACACCAAAAAAACCAAATATATAGAGATACCAGAGATATATATTTACATTATATTTACCTGAGTAAATATTCATGCTAATTTTGAATGAATTATAAGTAACTTTCGTTAAAATTTATGTGAACCTCAATGAGACAACATAAAAGAAACACTAAATACCAACTAGGTGTAAGTTAACATACAGGTTTCTTGGGGTTTCGGATGACTATTTAACAACTAGTTTTTAAAGTGAATTAATGTGAGACTCACTGAAGACAAGAAGACAAACAATAAAGATGAACATAAAAAAAGTTATCAGAGAAACGAAAAAGTTGCTATTGCTATTGCATATGTCATTGTTGATGGTTTATTACCACTATACTTTATATACTTTAAAAACATTTTTTGTAGGAGAGAATTCCAATTAAATGGATGGCTCCAGAATGTATGAAATCAACTAAATATGCAAACGAGTTGAGTGACGTGTGGTCATATGGAATCGTTATGTGGGAAATATTTTCTCTTGGTAAAACCCTATAGATTCATTTATTAAAGATTCAGAATTTAGTTTAGAAATAATAAAATCAATACCGACACGATTACACCGAAAGACAAACATAATGTCGGAGGCCGTTCTTGGTAAAATGTATGCTGTTAAAAAACAGTTTTGCAAACAAACACAAAAAATATTTATAGAAAACGCATATATAATCTTAATATATTTTAAGTACATCCCATCATTGTTTTATTGTTCTATGATAAATCTCGTATTCTCGTATTTAAAATAAATTGTCATAATATCCAACATTTTATTGTGTTTTTTTTTAAACTAAACTCATTTCTTTTCTTTTTCATATTTTATATGCACAATGTAAAAACGATGTTTTTCTTTCCATAGGTGAAACACCATATCCAGGTATAAAAAACACAGACGTATTAAGTGTTGTTAAGCGTGGCACTAAAATGAAGAAGCCAGAGCTATGTGATGACACGTATGTATTATATGTATTATTTTTCAGAACTTCGTTTAAATAAATTAATTAAAAGCTCTTCGAGACGATCAAACATACTTTAATTATTTGTGATAGTGGTGTTTTGTAATAAAAAAAACAAGGGGTTCTATCAACTACGTTTACATGCCCCTAAAAAGGGCAGGTACATGAATATCGTACACAATCCTTTAATAATCTTTGTAAAAAGATATTGGAAGATCTTATATGAATAAAACAAATGAACTACTTATATACACGTAAGAAACTTTGCATATTGTTCATTTGCGATTTTAACATAAAAGGTAATAGAAAAGTACTGAGTATCACACTATTTGTCATTGAAAATGTGGTTTTACGTGAGCATAAGTTCATACACAAACAAACGATTTTATTGTATTCACTCCTATCATGTCTGTAAACTGCTACAACTATCCAGAATATCTTTGAAATTCGGGTTTCATATTCCACAAAAACTCGATATTTCCTAACTGTTTTGTAAATTTCTGCATTGGAAACTAATCAGTCGCCATTTTGCACTATTGAAAGTACATAAACTTAAGCTCGGGATCATCATTAAAGATCTTAAGACAGCTTTGATTATATCCTATGACATATCATATGAGTCATAAGATGATCATAAAATATGTCCTAAGATATATCTTATGACATATCTTATGATGCTTTCGAAAACCAGATCCCTGGACATTTAATTTTCAGATGTCTACACCATAATACCATTTCCTAAAATAAAAATCTTTTTCACCACTACATGTTGTTGTTAAAAGCATTTTGATGGAAAATTACAAATTTAACACGTGCTTTGTTAAATTTTGTATTATACAACATTTATTACCAAAATAAAAAGTAAATCACAAAACTGCGAGGAAAATTCAAACAGGAAAGTCCCTTATCAAATGGCAAAATCAAAAACTAAAAACACTTCAAACGAGTGGATTACAACTGTTATTTTGCTGACTTTGTACAGGCATTTTCTTATATAAGAAAATGGTAGATTGAACCTGTTGGATTGATTTTTTTTAATCACAAAGAAAATGCATGGCTTTATTCCAGCACAATTCGATGTTTGGTTAACGATGTCCTTCTTATAAGTATTTGGGGGTAATACTCAAAAGGAGGCGGTTTTATACGAACCATTATTTGGGCCCTGAAATTGCAAAATTAGATAATTGTGAATGAGAAGTTTATAATATATAACGTACAGATCATTGGATGTAGTAATAACACTAATGATATCATACCATAAATTCATGAAAAAATATAAATATGGGCAATACCTTATCTTAACAGATATTTCACACAGATTGACAATCTAGTTAAATACTGATCTTGTAAAGCTGTTATACGCAAAATACAAGAGTTTTAGGGGCTCTAGTGACATACGCAAGAAACAATTGTACGACTGATGAACAAATTATAAGATGGTTTTAAAATACTTTTGATTTTTGAATGAAACGGTTTACAAATTGCTTCATCATACCTTTTCATAATAGTTATCAAATGCACCAGGATTGCAAGTTTGTACGCCAGACGCGCATTCGTCTACATAAGACTCATCAGTGACGTTCATGTCAAAATATTTATAAAGCAAAACAAGTACGAAGTTGGAGAACATTAAGGATCCACAATTCCAAAACATTGTGCCAAATACGGCTACGGTAATCTATTCCTTGGATAATAAAAGCCTTAGTTTTTCGAAAATTTCAATGCTTTCATAAAATATATGGTTAGGGCTATCTTCGTACGTATAAAACTTGATGAAATGAAATAAACAATTACAGTGTTACAACCTTAAAGTACACATTACATTTATTGAGAACACTGGTGTGAACTAGTTTCAAGAGAAATCGGCCTTACCCATTTGGATATCTTAGAGAAAAGCTTGATTTGATACTGATCTATTTAGTCTTCGTTATTGAATACCTTTGGTATCAGAACTACGTAGTTGATGACGACTTGACTATTAACCTTCATTATAAAATATTTTTCTATAGATTTTACAAAATCATGCTGAAGTGTTGGCACTATGATCCACGTAAACGTTCAGGATTTGAGCAAATCAAGGAGGAATTGAGCAAGCTTTTCACAGAAGAAACTGGTGACGACGACTATTACATGTACTACAAATCAAACGAAAAGTGATCATTTTCGGCGTATAGATGATTGTATATCAACTTCTTGATATCAAACAACAGATTCCATGATTAGACAATTAAACCAGCAATGTTGTTTTTTTTCATTTCAAAATTCAGTTTTTTTGATTCAGCTTTGTAAAGAATTTGCACTTTTACTTTTATGATGTATTTAGAAATCAATTCTTTCATTTCATGAAACGTTAATTTTATTAAGAACTTTGATATTATTAATATTGTAAATGTAAAGTATGGACATGTTTTAAGGAAGTTATTGTTCTAGCATGAGACTATCGAAGTCTTACTTCTATTTCTAACTGACTTTTGAAAAACCGTGGTTTAACCGGCAAAGGACAGCAATTTCAGCGAAAGAACAGGGTTGGAGTGCCAGAACAGAGATATCCCCCTTTAAATCTATAGTAAGATCTTTGGACCTCGGTTTAAGAAGTACTTACTATAATTTGTTTTAAATAAATCTTAAGTATGACACATTTTTTCACATAAAATGATCAAATCAAATTATTTTCGTTACTCATTGAAATAATGCAAGGAACAATAACAAAGCAAATGTTTTAATTGTGAAGTTATTTAATAATGTACGCGTGGTTAATTCAAAAAGAGGCAGATTAAGGGGGGCCCAGGCCCCCCCTTTTGAGAAATTTTGTTTAATGCTTATATAGGGATTCACTGAAGCGTGAAGCGATTGGGCCCTCTCTTAGGCAGCCATTGGGTCCCCACTTTTCAAAATTTCTGGATCCACCACTGTCAACATTTCGAATATGAATATAGAATAATCATAACAAGAAAAAATCAAATGACAACCAGTTCAAATCAAATATAACATACCTGCCAACTTTTCAAAATGCCCATGGGAGTTTTGCGTTCAAGATGGCTGCCATAGTCCTAAAAAACCTTCAAAGGAGCCTTCAAATACATTTTAATGTTGGTTTTTGGCTTCTCCATAGTTTTTCAAGCCTATAGTCATTGTAAAATTTATTGTTTTGTTTAAAATTATGGGCAAAGTTGCTATTTCAAAATTTCAATTTTGGAGCCTCCATGGGGGAAATCTCCCGCAAAAAGTGACAGTTGGCAGGTATGATATAATAAGTTTTGCTACACGAAAAATAGTAAATGTACGTAAATGTTGCTTCTCACTCTTGAATTAGGAGTGAACATGATGATTTATTATGTTATATTCACACAGTGGAAAATGAAATTTCTACTTTAGCAATAAACATTACTTTTGTGTGAAAATTAGCTTTAAAGTTCGGTGATTTCTTTTTTTTTTTAATTGATTTATGGTCTATGATCACAAATTTGTATATACATATTTTGTTTTTGGTTTTTACTAAAAAAAAATATGTTTGTCCATCTGATGAGTTAAGCCTTTTTCAACTGATGTTTATAGTTTGTTCTTACATGTTGTACTTTTATACCACTGTCCCAGGTATGGGAGGGTTGGGATTCCGCTTACATGTTTAACAAAATTTCTAAAAGCAAACAAAACAACCTCTGAAGTGTATTGATTCGGTTGTATCAGTACACGATGCATTACGTTTGTGTGCCGATTACCATTACATTAGCGCGAAAAATCATTACGTTTGCGCGCCGACTACCATTACATTTGCGCGAAAAAAAATCATTACGTTTGCGCGCAGCTATTGATAACATTTACGCATCATTTATTTGACGGGTAATTTCATGTAAATACAGGTAATATTACTTATGTATTTATTATTTTATTCAGTTATTTACAAATGAAAGTATCCCTTCCATCAGTCTAAGTCCACTGCGAAACAACGAGGAGATGGATGAGGGATTTCGAGCAGGATAGGTTTTATCATGCACAAGCACTTAAAAATGTACAAATAAAAATGTTAAAACAGCTTATCGAATTGCTCCATCAAATATAGTGAAAATTAATAGTTGCAATGAAGTCACGTGTATGGCTTAGTCTTTAACGGGATTCATTATGATCACTTTATTTTTTTAATTAGAATTTAATAAATAAAAAAAAATATATATATAAATTAAAATTATTTTAAAAATGTTTTCAAAATTAATATTCTATAGTCATATTTGTTATGAAAATTAACTAATTAAGGTTTAATTTAATATATTTTTATATAATTGTATTTATGTTACACTTTTTTTCTGAGTTTATCTGTAAAATAAATGCGCACAAAATCAAAAGCTGCTCGCAAACGTTAAACCTTTTAATCCCATAATGCGCACAAAGGTAATGCGCCCTCGGTACAATTTTTTTTCTGTGCCTCGCCCAAATGCACATGGGACCCTTTCTGAGGTCTCGAGGTCTGAGGTCTTCTGTTTATCTTGTTTTGCATATTTGGTACAAAAAGATAATTGGTTAAATATGTCTTTGGTGAATACTGTTTCAAAGAAATCAATGAATAAAAAGGATGTTTTGCTTTTTTTTTTTTTATATAAAGATATTTTGTGTGTTTATTATGTTTTTGCGTTTTTGTGTATTTATTTATATTTTGCTTTTTTAATGTTTTATTAAATGTGTGTTAAGAATAACAACTTTAAGCATATTTTAAGTTTCTTTATTTTTATTTTTGTCTATTTTTTAGGTCATCCGAACCGAATAAACACATGAGCTTTTCTCATTACTTGGCGTCTGTTGACTGTTGTCTGCTGTCATCCGATATATTTTTACAATCATCTTACCCACGGAACCAAAGTTGGACAGACTCATCCTTGATATATCTAGTTCATAAATTATGTCCGATGATCCCGCTTGCCAAAAAACATGGTCAACATTGCTAAAAATAGTAATATTTTTTTTTATCTTGCAAATGCTTTAGATATTGAAAAACATACCAAGAATTATCAAAATGTTAAGAGGCAATGTCAGAGAGCACCAGACAGGACTGTTCAACTAAAAACAAATTGGTCAAACACATATTTTACCGTTTCAGTATAATATACTGGCTGGGAACACATTTCTTTTTACAATTTTTTAAGAATTTTACATTATTTTATTATATGAGCTTAAATGGCATATTTGCAATGAAATATGTATGGGGAAAAGCCAGTTTCTTCCAGTTTTCAATTATCCATCATCGCAAGAAAACAACACTAATGACTAAACTACATATATTGAAGTCTAGTATTATGTTGGTGTAAAAAGTAATAAAATTAAAAATGTTGGTATCTTTTTTATTTTTATCAAAAAAATAAGGTAAAAAATTGAAATTAGAGAAAATTGTAAAATTTTAGAAAATTATGCTTTGCAAACTAATATGGTAAATGCATGGAAATAGATAGACAAATCCAAATAGCAAAAATAATCACCTAGACAGGATAAGTATACATGGCCCATATCGTCAGTCATTGCTCTTAATTGTGATTTTAAACTTGTTTTTTTTCATATTTGTTTGAAAACTACAATTATAGACAAATTTTAACTTTAAGTATAGCAAATATGATCTGCAAACAACAACAATTTTAAATACTAAAAACGATTAAATTTTTATGTTTATTCTTCATGAAGTTATTGCACTGTAATGATGAGTGTTACAACAAAAAGTAGTCATAGTTGAAGAAGCAGGTGAGCGACACAGGCTAGTTCATTTTTATACGCCCATCAAAATTTTGACGGGACGTATTATGGTATACAAATGTTCGGTGTCCGTCCGTCTGTCCGTCCGTCTGTCCGTCCGTCCGTCTGTCCGGCGTAAACATGTCGCACCATAACTTGAGAACGACTCATCCAAATTTCATGAAACGTAATATAAGTGTTTCTTATGATGGTAAAATGATCTGTATACCTTTCGGTGAAAATAAGATTTCAACTTTTTGAGTTACAGCACTTTATTACTAAAACAGGGGGGTGTTTTTTTCACATGTCGCACTGTATTTCAAAAAAGATTCTCGATAATGACTTAAAACTTTAAACACTTTTTAGTTATATTAATCTCAATATCTGTATACTTTTTGGTGATGATTCAAAATTTCATTTTTTTTGAGTTTTTGAGTATTTTGTAAAAAAGGGGGTGGTTTTTTTTTTACATGTCGCGCCATATCTCAAAAAAAAATTATGATTATTGCTTAAAACTTTACACATGTCTTTGTTATATTAATCTAAAGATCTGTATCCTTTTTGGTGATGATTCAAAATTTCATTTTTGAGTTATTAGTATTTTATATAAAAAAAAAAGGGGGAGGTGTTTTTTTTACATGTAATGCCGTATCTCAAAAACGATTTATGATTATTGCTTAAAACTTTACACACTTTTTTGTTATATTAATCTTAAGTTCTGTATACTTTTTGGTGATGATTCAAAATTTCCTTTTTGTGTTATTGAGTATTTTGTTAAACAGGGAGGGGTTTTTTTTACATGTCGCGCCGTATCTCAAAAATGATTTATGATTTTTGCTTAAAACTTTACATACTTCTTTGTAATATTAATATAAAGATCTGTATATTTTTGGGTTTTTATTCAAAATTTTATTTTAGTAATATTTGAATTTTGTAAAAAAAAACAGGGTGGGGGTTTCACATGTCCCACTGTGTCTCAAAAACAATATATGGTTATTGCTTAAAACTTTCTCAGAAACTATTTATGATTATTGCATAAGTCTTCCACATAAGGCGTCGGGCGTATCATGCGCTCATGGCGCAGCTGTTTATTTAATTACTGCAAACACAATGTTGCAAAAATTAAGTGGTCAATTCAGTTTTTGACAGTGCATGTTTTATCTCTAATACTTGTTATGATTATATATATATTGTATTTTGTTGGCATATGCTACTATAGTTGTTAATTTCTGTGTCATTTTGGTCTCTTGTGGAAAGTTGTCTCATTTGAAATCATACCACATCTTCTTTTTAATATTAATATATTTTTATTGTTATGTAGTTACGTAGAGCCGCTAATTGGATACTTTAGCTTCTAAATCTATTATATATATATATTGACAGCGTTTGACTGTAGGTGTTTAATCAGAAAAAAATACTTTACAAATCGGTACTATTTTTTATTTTTTAATTATCATTGTTAAAAAGAAACTCTTTCAAAAACTTGATATTTTTCAATTATATTTTTTTGTTAAAGCAGAATAATTAATAACTTTTCGGGGTAAATTTTGTTAAGAAATAGTATTTTGATTTCCCCAATTGCAAAACTTAAGAAAAATTAGAAAAAGTACTTTGATTTTCCAAAACATGAGAAAAGTTTGAATTTTTTAAAGTTGTGTTTTAATTTTTGAAACGAATCTTTCCCGTAACTTCATGTTTAATTGATCAACATCATATGATAATATCCTTTGAGTTTAAAATATGAAGCCAAGACCCCCTACAGTGAAATCAGAGCTAGTACACGAAGATGTCCTAGGTTCATTTCCAGTTTTACTTTAAGGCCTATGACAAAAGTAGATTTTGTTTAGCCAACTTGGTTTAAAGTTTTACAGATTTATCAACACATGCTTTGCTTCGAGTGTTTTTTCTTTCTTCAGCAAAGTAAGTGGTGAAATCTCGATCATAATAATAAAGGATAATAGAATAAATTATTTTATCAGCTTATGATTGGTGAAAATTTCGTGTAGTTTAGAAATTTTGTTATCAACGTTTTAAACCCTAGGCGACGATGAATTATAGCAAAAGCATCAAAATACAATATTTTCTTTAATATACAAAAATATGACTTTAATACACCTCTACAAAAGACATGTGTAGTCATGACTGGGGACAGTTCCAGATGCTTTAAATGATATTTCTTTAATTTCCATAGTATTATTATGCAGTGGTATCTTTGTACAGTGTTTAATTTATGCAATTTTAAAATAAACTTTCTGCTTTTCTTGTTGTTTTTATTTTATCAAGTGCCTTTGCCTCAGTCTTGTAAATATTCGATTTGACTGTAACACATGCAAGTTCCATTGCTCACAGTATTCGTTTAAATTGTTGAAACAATTTTGAAATCCATTTTAGGATGCTGATATTAATTCTATTAATTAAACCACGTATAACAATGTGCTAAACTATAGGCCTATCTCCGTTACTATTAATTGATTTTCTCATACGAACTTTCAAATGAATTTACATACAGTGGTCCAAGAGGCATGAGTGGAAACGACTAACAGTCATGTTAGCTTAGCCAATTGCAAAAAACCTTGGAAAAGATTTTGAATTCATTTTAAGTAATTTCACAACATACAAGGATTTAAATTTGCATCGAAAATAAACACATTTATTCTAAAAAACAGTTATTGGTATGATACGGGTTATGCTCTTCTCATATATTTTATGATGGTATTAGACTAAACCCCTTTTAACGAGAGGGACTTTCATATGATGAAGACATAATTTTCAATCAGTTTAATTGAGGTCTAGAACTAGCATCTCAGTAACTGCTCGTAGCCTTCTATTAACTTATGTATCATTGTCGTTTTGATTTGTAATCTTTTCTGACATCGGAATTGGACTTCTGTTAAACTGAGTTTCACTGTGCGTATTGCTATGTTTTCTTTATTCTACATTGGCTAGAGGTAATGGGGAGGGTTGAAATCTCACAAAACATGTTTAATCCCGTCGCAATTTTTCGCCTTTCCCTACTCAGGAGCCTCTATAGCCTTCGTTATTCTTGTATGTTTTTTTTTAATTAAAGTTCATTCATATGTTTTGGAGTTTAGAGTGAAGTTCATTTTCACTAAACTAGTACACAATTTCATTTAGGGGCCAGCTAAGGACCAACTCCGGGTACGGGATTTTCTCGTTGCGTTGAAGACCCCGGATTGATTGCCTATGGCTATATTGTCTGCTTTTTGGAAGGGGTTGTTGTCTCTTTGACATATTCCCCATTTCCACTCTCAATTTTCTCATTCACACCTACATGATGTACAACTTAATGTAAAACTGACTTTTAAGGAGTCTTTTCTATGCAATCCACTAATTATAATTAATATCAACATGAGATTTTAAGGGTAATTCGTGAACTTACATGTGACAAAAACCATGTTCCAGCTGGCTGTTTACTGAATTAATTTTTCATTCGGAATACAAGGATTTATCATGCCATATTTTTATGTACTATTTTAATGTAATATTAAATAAGCCGGAATTTAGGGATCTTTCCCACCAGCATGGTCAGATGCTATCCTAGTACCAATTTATAAATCTGATGAAGCAAGCGATGCCGAAACTATCGTTTTTAAGACTTATCGGCAGTCTGTGTATAACATTATAATACAGTATACGTACTTTACTTTTCATCACATGATATAGTATAATACATTGTAAAATTGGGAAACTTTTGTATCCTTTACTTTTCGAAAGAGCTCTTATGAAAAATGGACAAACATAAAAGAAATTAAAGCCGGTTCTCCACAGGCACACAGATGGTTGTCTGTTCTCGTACTCGTCTAATAATTATATGACTGTGAATTATTTTGTAAAAATTGAAAAATTGATTTTGTATTTACATTGTGACAATAGGCCGATCCCGGGTGTCTGCTCCCCCCCCCCCCCCCCCAACCCCACCCCGCCTCTTTCGTGGGAAAAATTTGGTTCATTATATAGGGAATCATTGAAACATGACTGGAGCCCCCCCTTTTTTATGTCAGTCAGACCCCAACCCCCACCCACTCCCCTTTATGAAAAGTTCTGGGTCATGGTGATCGTGGCATAGACCAAATATACGTTCAGTGTTTGTTTCTTTTCTTTGGGTTAATATGCCTTTTGATTTCTTTTGTTTTACAATATTTGTCCAAGAAATTCAGAAAACTGTAAGATTTATAGATAAATTATACGAAAATATAAATTTATGGAGAAAAAAAATGTTTTTTCTGCTAAAAAGTTGACCGGACGGTGTTCACAATCGCCGATGTACACGTTGATTATACATGTATGCAAGGATTTGTACATACAAATCCTTGATGTATGTTAAAAAAAAAATGATTTTTTTCTTGAGTAACATAATGGAAGGGCAGACACGAAAATTACTGAACTAATAGATTGATATGTTTTCCGTCCGTGTTTTTTTTTTTAATCGGAGGTTATAAAATTGAGAATGGAAATGGGGAATGTGTCAAAGAGACAACAACCCGACCAAATAAAAAAACAACAGCAGAAGGTCACCAAGAGGTCTTCAATGTAGCGAGAAATTCCCGCACCCGGAGGCGTCCTTCAGCTGGCCCCTAAACAAATAAATACTAGTTCAGTGATAATGAACGCCATAATAATTTCCAAATTGTACACAAGAAACTAAAATTAAAATAATACAAGACTGACCGGCACGGGACGTTTGCGCTTTTTCATAGGACATTTGCGCTTTTTTTTTGTGGACATTTGCGCTTCAAAACATAGGACATTTGCGCTTTTTAAAAATAGACATTTGCGCTTTTTACATAGGACATTTGCGCTTTTTTTTTATATACATATCTATGACTTCCCTCCTCTTTTATCCGGGCTTTAAAAGTTTAAATTCATTTCATAGCACATTGTTGATATGTGTTTAAAAGTTTATGTACAGCTTAAAGTAAACATTTTTAAAAGAAATAAAATCAAGTACTGTCATCACAATAACAGCTCAGTTTGGCTTAATATTTGAAGCCCAATGAGTAAACACAGTTTTCTCTTGTTACCTGTCCTGATTGGTACTTAGACCACATCTCAAATAAATGATCGAGTTTCTCCTTCCCACTTCAGTTGTACATTCCTTGTATTCTTTGGAGAGTCCTAATGCTTGATTTTTTCTCCACCAGCTTGGGACAGATTGAAACGGCAGCACTTCAAGAGAGCTGCTGGAAATAAATTTCTAACAACAACCATAACCCGGTCTAGTCTCTATAACTTTAAAATCCATGATCAAGACTGTGTAAATGTAAACTAACTAATGACAAATATAAGTTAAATTTATTCACGTAGTGATAACTTCCCATTAAGATTACAGGTAGTCGACTATAGGTAAAAAGCGCAAATGTCCGATCAATTTAATACAGGTGAATCAAAATTAAAAGCGCAAATGTCCATAGTATTTGAAGCGTAAATGTCCTATCGTTTTACAGGTAAAAAAGAGCAAACGTCATGTGCCCAGACTGACAAAGGCCAGAGGCTCCTGACTTGGGACAGGCGCAAAAATGCGGCGGGGTTAAACATGTTTGCGAGATCTCAACCCTCCCCTATACCTCTAACCAATGTAGAAAAGTATAAACGCATAACAATACGCACATTAAAATTCAGTTCAAGAGAAGTCCGAGTCTGATGTCAGAAGATGTAACCAAAGAAAATAAACAAAATAACAATAATACATAAATAACAACAGACTATTAGCAGTTAACTGACATGCAAGCTCCAGCTTATGCATTTCTACATCCAACTTGAGAGATACCCATGTCGTCGACTTGATAACTAATTATTCTGCTTAACTATGTACTAGATAAATTGAAAAATTATGCAAATGGTGTTTTTAAAATAATACACTTCGTAATTGAGAAGAAAATTGTCATTTTATTTGTTTCTATTAACTTTTAAAAATTTTGTAAGTATAGTTAAACTTATAGTAAGCATTTATCGCCTTCTCTTACAAAGAGCTTCGATTCTTTTGTTCTGTTTCAACCGGGGGCCTGTTTATCGAAACTGTCCTAAGATCGGTCCTTATAATTTCTTAGGACAGAAGTTAGGATAAACTTAGGACCGACTTACGACACGTCTCAGCATGCACATCGAAGCTATCTTAGGAATATCTTAGCTAGGACGTCCTAACTGATGTCCTAAGTATTAGCGGAAAAGAAAATACAAACCGAATATGAAAAAATATGAAAAAAATAAAAAATTATGATATCATATTTTATCAATAATTTTATTTCAAATAAGGTTAATTTGTAGTTTTAAATTAAAGGTAATAAATATTTTTTGTAAAATAATTGTACATTTAAACTGTATGAAACAAAACGACACAAAAATAAAAGAATAACAAACTAACTGTAAACAAGATAGATAATACGTAAAAATCATAACATGTTTTTGAGTGAGTTGAATTCGAAGTGTCACATTTTTATTCTTTAACAGTGCAAATGCAAATCTCGTGCATCATTCATATCATTACGGAGAAATTCAACTATGTTTACTACTGCTTTAAAAATAATACGCGTGAAAATGAACAAAAGACGAAATTCGAATGTATCCTAAAGTAAGGACCATCCTCAGACCATCTTAAGACACCTAAATTGGTATCCTAAAGTTAGGACAATTCATAGGATTTTCCTAAGTTGCGACATGTTCGATAAACCCATTTAGGACTAAGATGTGTCCTAAGTTGGTCTTAGGACACGTCCTAATCCTAAGAGAGCTTCGATAAACAGGCCCCGGGTCTCCGCCTGTATAGTAATCAAACTTCGAATGTTTTCGAAGAGAAACTGAAAGACTATAAGGTGATATTTTTTTATGACTGAATTTAAATGAATTGACAGACTAGTTAGTAACTTTGTGTTCGATGTCCGTGCAAGTTTACTCCATGTTCCTTAATTTCTATATACATGTTATAAAGGGTTCGAACACGCATTGCCAAGTGTACTCCTTCATTAATTATTTCAGGTCATATTGCATTTACATTGTTGTTGTTTTTCAAAAATTTGTTACTGGGATATTGGTGGTCTCAATTCAATTTAATCCATGTCAACTATTTAGTTTTATCTACAAAAACGAGAGAGCCAGCTTTGTATTCTTTAATCAAAAGTTCAATTCACTGTAATCTTTGATTGGATTCTAATTGCCAACTGATTATCAGGTAATTCAATTAAATGTATTCGATGTCTCAGGTGTAAAAACTTAAATGACATGATTATTAGCTTGATTAGTGATTACGACAGGTGTCAGAATTAGATAGAAATCTAATTAAATAATAACTATTTTAAATATCAGGGGTGGTGTTCTCGAAGCTATCTTAGGATTAGGACGTGTCCTAAGTCTATCTTATGACAAGTCTTTGTCCTAAGTCGAGTTCTCGAAGCTCTCTTAACTTTTGATATATCTATAATGATGCAAAAATGCGTGATACTTAAAGATAAGATTTATAAATAAATTACAAGTAAAGCGTTGGTGAATAATTGAAGAATTGCACAGAAGTTAAAGAGAATATTTGTCATTTAATTGTAAAATTAAATGACAGAAAAATAAACGTAAATAAACTAAATTAAAGAAAGTTTAACTTGTTTATAGAATAATTTCCTAAAAATATAAATGTAAAGTGTTTAATCTTTTAAGCATATTTGATAACGTTGTCTCAAAAATGTCCCCCAGCTATTAAATTGATAAATGTGTCAGCTTCGAAGGCATAAAGATAATTGTATATACTTTTAAAATTAATAGACTTGAACAATTAAGATTA
Organism: Mytilus trossulus; assembly: GCF_036588685.1. Classification (NCBI taxonomy): domain Eukaryota; kingdom Metazoa; phylum Mollusca; class Bivalvia; order Mytilida; family Mytilidae; genus Mytilus; species Mytilus trossulus. Next base: position 43,237,615 of record NC_086374.1, on the reverse strand, counting down.
AGTAATTCTGCCTTTAACCGACAAAATCCATTGTTTATTAAAAGAGATCAGAGAAAGCTATTGTAATGAGTAACAAAATATTACGTGTCAAATTAAGTCCAGTCTGCTATATAAAGTCGTGCAAAACTATTTGGTTCACTAGACTGTGAACCAGAATAAAATGTAGTTAGCAGACTGGATTGTCTTTTAAAGGTTAGTAAACATGTTAAATTTGTTTAATAGTGTATCTTTTAAACTTAAGCAGAAACGAGTTTAAAGAATTAAAAGATGTTTTCCAGTAAAGTAATTTTAATCACATTCACAAGTAAAATCGTGGTACAGTTTAAATAAATAGGAGACAAAGTTTGACATAAAATTTAGGTAAATGATTTGTATAAAATATTCTTAACATATAAAAAAGGAATTAACTTATTCGTATAGATAACTTTTGAAAATACAATTCTTAATTTGATATTTGATTGAATATTATAAGTAAACGAAATAAGGGGAGATAACAGATTACACGACTGTTCATTTATGGCGCGTATACTATTGTCGGTTTTTGTATTATTGTTCGATTGATATCGCGAAATATTTGATGTATAACTATGATGGAAAACTTATGTAATCTTTATTGTAACTATTGTAAATATATGACTAGACTGTGAACCAGAATAAAATGTAGTTAGCAGACTGGATTGTCTTTTAAAGGTCCCGTTGTCATGCCGAGTCCAAGCTAGTTCCCAATTCTAATATGACGTGCTTCTTTAGCTTTGTAAAGAAACCATACTTTATTATCCAATAAAATTAGTTTGCACATGCGTATATTGACTGCGGCAGAAAAATGAATTTCGTCAAAATGGTATGCATTTAATGTATTTCCTTAAATTAAAAACACTTTCAAACACTAAAATGATACACATTTTGTTACTAATACTTTAACAATGACAACAATGTGTTACAATTCGTAATTGAAAATAGTTGACCTAGATACAGCAACGTCCATGTTGGCTGTTCTAACTTCAAAACCCATCCCCCTAAAAACACGTTTCATCTCTCCTGTTAAAAAGGCATGTCATAGTATATTAATTTCATTGAAACATATGTTCCGATGATAAAATATAAAACAAAGAATAGGTTACTATTACTGTTGTACTGAAATGACAAAATTGTTTCATATTTCTGATAAAATGGATTGACCCTAGCAGGGAATCGAACCCCATTCTCCTATAAAAACAAATAGGCGTAATTACCAATATACCACCAAGGTTTCCAATCCATTTTTTCCTAGAACAATAAGGTTGTGGAATACCCTACCATACCAAGTAGCCTGTAGCCCAGACTTAGAAGCTTTTAAGTCTGGTGCAAAACCACATATGTATTGCTAAATCAAACCATGTTTTTAACTATATACAAAAAAAAAAAAAAAAATAAAAAAAATGTTTTTTCTTGCAATTATTGTAAATATGTTTAGTTTTAATTTGTTTCCCTAGCATGTGCCTTCTTGTAATCTTCAACATATTGAAGTTAAGAAGTATTATGTAGATGTAGTTCAATTTTGAATTTTAGAAATTTATACAACTTTGCCAAATTAAACTGGTATGAACTAGTTGGATAAAAATCGACAGGAAGGTTGATGGAAGAGCCTACACAAATACCGTACACTTTATACACAGCGAACATAGATATTACCGTAATTGTCCTAATCAGAATCGAAATAATTGATGCCAGCTATACTTTATTGTAGTTTTAACATGGGTAGGCATTATATTCGTGTTATTTTAGCCCTCGCTATCGCTCTGGCAAAAATAATCACGAATATAATGCCTACCCATGTTAAAACTACAATAAAGTATAGCTGGCATCAATTATTTCTTAAACAATGTAACATCTGTGTGAGCAGTTCCCCGTAAAAAGAATCGATAAAACCATGAAAGAAAGACTACAACACGAATAACAAAGACGGGACCAAGTTCCCGCATAATATATCTCATTTTTCGTCCTAACTTAAGGACACCCAATAAGGTGTCTTAAGAGCATCCTATCTTCATCCTAGTGTAATAATGTTTGGATTTCGCTTTTTGCTCATTGTTTTACGTGAAAATGAACATGAAATGAAACGCACCATCGGTTATTAACTCGTATATAAAGAAATTGTGCATGATTTTAAACTTTGAACTTGGTGTTTCACGATATGATTACACAACAAATTTAATTCTCATTTCAAAACAAATTGTTTTCAAGTTTAAATAACAATCCTTTTTTATATAATAACATTTGTAATTATGCATTTAATTCTGTACATGTTATTATAAAATTCGTAAACAATTTTGTTAAAAATTTTCGTCATTAATAAATGTTTTATCAAAAAATAACTTAAAACATTTAAAATTTCGACTTAGGAAATGTTTAGGACGTCCTAACATAAAATTCGTCTGAGAGAGCTTCGAGACACAACTTAAGAGTGTCCTAAGTCGATCCTAAGTCCATCCTAAAATCGGACTTATCTATGACTTAGGACGAATCTTAGGATACCTTCGAGAACACCACCCCAGGTCTTCTACTGTGCTGGGGAACTTACTCAAGTCAACATTTTGGACTCGAAGTTTTTATCATAAAGTATATACTTTTGATTAATTTCACAGATTCCTGACTTTCATGGACAGATTTTGTTAAATAAAAGATCAGGGGTGGTGTTCTCGAAAGTATCCTAAGATTCGTCCTAAGTCATAGATAAGATCAATTTTAGGATCGACTTAGGATCGATTTAGGGCACTCTTAAGTTGTGTCTCGAAGCTCTCTCAGATGAATCTTATGTTAGGATGTCCTAAACATATCCTAAGTCGAAATTTTAAATCGTTAAAGTAAAATTTTTGTAAAACATTTATTAATGACGAAATTATTTAATAAAATTGTTTACGAATTTTATAATAACATGTATAGAATGAAAGGCATAATTACCAATGTAATTATATCAAAAAGGATTGTAATTTAAACTAGAAAACAATTTGTTTTGAAATGAGAATTAAATTTGTAGTGTAATCGTATCGTGAAACACGAAGTTCAAAGTTTAAAATCATGCACAATTTCTTTATATACGAGTTAATAACCGATGGTGCGTTTCATTTCATGTTCATTTTCATGTAAAATAATGAGCAAAAAGCGAAATCCAAACTTTAATATGCTAGGAAGATGATACTAGGTTGAACTTAGGACACCTTATTGGGTGTCCTAAAGTTAGGACGAAAAATGAGATATACCATAAGTTAAGAGAGCTTCAAGAACACGACTTATGACAAAGACTTGTCATAAGATAGACTTAGGACACGTCCTAATCCTAAGATAGCTTCGAGAACACCACCCCAGTTCAATATATTTAAAGCATAAATCGACAAATATGAATTCCGTCCGGTCAACTTATTTGAGGGAAAACTTTTTTTTTACTATAAAGTTTATATTTTCGTATAAAATATTTATATATCTCCAAGATTCCTGAATTTTATGGAAGAATATGGTAAAATAATTTTTTTTAACATTTTTGTCGATCATTTCAATATATTTAAAGCATATATATCGGCGAATGTGAATTCCGTCCGGTCAACTTTTTTTTTAAAGAAAAAACATTTTTATTTACTAATAAGTTTATATTTTCCTATCAAGTATTTATTGATCTCGTAGATTTCTTAGTTTCATGTAAAAATATTGTTAAACAAATATGATAGTAACACTTCTTTTGATCAGTTCAATATAATTAACGCGTACATCGGCGAATCTGAGACTACTATTACACATGTTATAGCCAGAGACATATTATACATCTACATTATATGTCTCTGTTACAGCATAGCTCAGGGCGAATGTGAAGGTCCGGTAAACTTTTTTTTTAGAAAAAAACATTTTTTTTACTATAAAGTTTATATTTTTGTATTCAATATTTATAGTTCACACAGATTCCAGAATTTCATGGACAAATATTATAAAACAAAAGAGATATTAACACTTGTTGTCGACCAGTTGAATATATGTATAGCGTATATCGGCGAGTGTGAATACCGTCCGGTCAACTTTATTTTCTCAGAAATATTTTTTTTTCACTTTTTTTGTTTGATTTTCATAAAATATATTTTAATATCTTTAAGGTCTAAAAATATTAAACAAATCTACCGAAAAAAACAAAAAAGTTATGACTATATAATTATATGTCGTCCGGTCAACCGTCTTGTCACTTTCCGGGCAACCGTCCTGTCATTAGTGCTTCCCGAAGATTCCCGCGTAAATTACTTCCCTTGTGCCGTAAAAAATATATCAACATGGCTTCGTCGCGAAACTGCCGTAAGCGCCGTCATTCCCCTGTTAACTACAAACAATTTCACGAAACTGGAAGAACACCATCGTCTGAATCAACTGAAAGCACAGACGACCCAATAAAAGCTGATTTTGAGAGTGAGAGTACGTCGGGCTACAAGAAAGCTAAGGAGCGCAGTACACCATTTCCCGATGGCAATGGGAATGCCTCTGGCTCTGCGGGGTCTCCGTGTAAAGGAACAGAAGAAACTAATGATAGCAGTACGTTTAAAAAGAACGAACAGACTGATAAATGTAAGACCACTAATGGTGCGAGCACTGCCACAGGTACTGAGTTTGACGATGGCTTACCAAGATTTTACAGTAGACCTAGAAATGAGAGATCTAATCCAATGTATGACACATATTTTTCGAGCGACACAGATGATAACGACAGTGGAGATGATGTTGTGTCAAATTCAAACAATGAGACTGACGGCGAGCTCCAGACGGGCAACGCAGAAATGGATGTTGAAGACAATTCTCAATCTCATGCAGAAGAAAATGTCCAAGAACCAAACACCACAGTCAATGCTGATAAACTGTCTGTTGGTTCTGCAGGTACATTTCACTCCTTTGCATCTTCTAGTAACCCTTAATTGATGGTGTCAGATTAGTCCAAATGACCTCTGGCAAGGCTATTTTTTTTTCTGGGACGCCTTCCTTCGACTTTGTAGGAAGGCGTCCCAGAAAAAAATAAAATAGCCTTACCAGACTTCATAATTATTTGGACCAGTGTCAGTTATGTCAGTCAAGGGTCTAACTTAAATAAGTTATTAGAGAAAAATAACATGCATGTGTTATTCAGGTCAGAAATAACCACCAATTGGTGGATTATACCGCAATTGACGTTTAATCCACCAATTGAGGTATATTGGTATAGACCAATTGACGTATAATGCAAATTTTTTGTAAAAAAATGCTAGTGTGAGATAGGAGCATGATTTTGCAACTTGCAACCTATTTTATGACCCTTATAGTGTCCTCTGAAAGTTTCAGTTTTTTTAAAGCCTGCTGCATCTCTTGAGAATGCATGTGTACAACAATTCTTTTGTTGAAACATTTGTATTATTGACCATGATTGACTTTTGATAATGAAAGTCATGTATTAACAAAGAGCTCCATTCACCTGTGGAGTTGTACTCATGATCACATGACTGTAGACAGTAATGATGTCCATTGACAGGTGATTACAGGTAAATTTGCCAATCAAGAAGTTACAAGATAACAATAGAAGAAACTGCAAATACAATTATTGATTAAATGCAATATGTTATGTCACTTTACTAAACTAGGAATGTTTGACAAGTTTTCATACCATAGAAGAAACTGCAAATACAATTATTGATTAAATGCAATATGTTATGTCACTTTACTAAACTAGGAATGTTTGACAAGTTTTCATACCATAATATGGCTTTAAGAAAACAATGCTCCATTTTGGTAGAATAATTTGTTTTGAAAAACAAAGAATTATACACCAATTCGTCTATACCATTATATGTCAATTGGTGGATTATACGTCAATTGAGGTATAATCCACCAATTGGTGGTTATTCCTGACCTGTTATTTCAGACACTTTCATAAGTTGTCTACTCTTTTTTCCTTAATCTGTAGTAACATATGTTTGTTATCAGTTAAATATATCATAAATATTTTATCTTTTGTGGGCGCTTGGGAATACTTGAAACTTTGTGCAGTAGCTTAATAAATTACCTTGATAACTAATTTTCTAATATATATAATTATTTAAGTATTTGTTTTTAAAAATGTGTCCGATGACCCCGCTTTCCAACAATCATGGCTTCTTAAAATAGCTTTTCATATATGTTTAACTTTCAGTACAGCTGCATGCTTTATTTTTTAGGAACTTCAAGTGTAGCTGGTAATTCATCAGAACATTGGAGGACATTGGGAAATAAAATTTATGTCACTGCCTCCAAAAACCTTAGTCCATTTATTCAGAAAGAACGACTGACGAAAGCTTCAGGACACTACTACAAGGCTTTGAATTTCAGCCAATCAGAAGGAGATACAGTGTCGGGTAAATATGAATAAAGGAATACTGGGGTAGTATTAAATTGAACTGAACAGCATGGTGTCAAAATATCACACTTATACCTAATTAAAATACTATCATCATGATCATGACTATGTAGATTTAAAAATTTTTGCTTACTTTCAGTGATATTGTTTGCCTTAAATTAGTGGAGAATACAGGCTTTTTCCCCTGGAGAAGAATCCCAATTTGGAAAAAAATTGATTCAAAATTATTCCCAAAAAGACAATTTTTTCCCCAAACAGTGCAGTCTCAGTAGTAATTGTGCATGAATTCAAACTGAAAAACGCTCATTTATACATTTTTCTTGCCTAAAATTACTATATGTGCAGATTTGAGGGTCTATTTATGTATTATTACTGACAAAAAGGGGTCTTATTTCAAAGCTGGGTTTGACTCTTGAAAGGGGGTCAGTAAATTGAAGTTTCAGTCAAATTCATGATTTATTCTAAATTTCCCAATTTGATGAAAATAACGCATATTTTCCCAATAAAAAAGGGTAGAGGTAGTTTTGAAAAAAGTCAACAATATCACTGACTTTTATTTTTGTAACTGTTGAAAAAAATCCCAAATATGAAATAAATTATTGTGATTTTAAAAAATACTATATATATATATATATATATATTTAGAAAATGAAATTACAATGAATAATAATTTAAAAAGACACCTAATAAGTTAATAAGAATGTAAAGTACTGAATTTGTATCACCATGTCTCTTCATACAATTAGAAGCAAATACAGTTAACTCTTGTCTCAAACACTGTTGACTCGAAATTTTGAATGAGTCAGAAGTTTTCATGTGGTCCCTAATTTTGTTCCAAATAAATGTATGTAATTTGTCTCCTGATGAGTCAAAACTTTGGTTAAAAGTCGAACCAAATTTACGATCCCAAGATTAACGAAAGCATTCAAAATTCGTTATTTATCTCGAACTAATACACTTATGTCAAAACATGACCCCTGGCATTTGAATGGATTGATGAGTTAATCTGACAATATACATGTAATTAAAGGAGTAGGTCCAGTATTAAAGGGCCGATTTTGGCCTCAAATTTTAGGTTCATCTAACGAAACTGTTTGGACACTTTTTAAACACTCAAGTGTCTATTTCAATTGATTCGATTAGTTTAAGTGAAAGATTTTAACTGATTTAGTCATTAACGCTCTGATTCAAGCTTAGATGCAAAATCTATCAAATATGCCAAAAAATGTCACTTTTCAGATGGTTTTTGTCAAAAATGAAAGTGGCCGCATTCGTGTTCATCCTCAACCTTTATATATGTTTTGTATTATCATCAAATACAACACACATTTGAATATTATGAATGAACACGAATGCGGCCACTTTCATTTAAGACGGAAACCGTCCAAAAATTAACCAAAATTCAGGGACTAAAGTTGGGAATTTCAAGCTAGGACCCCAGACCAGATATTTCATAATTAGTTTCTATATGTTCAACTGAAATTTAACTGAAAGTTTAGGGGCCCAGCTCAAAATCTAGGAGCCATGGGCGACTGGGCCCCCTTTAAGTTTTGTCCCTGACAATGCTAAAATTTTGAAGATTTCAGTAATTTAGCCTGACTAAATGATGCTAGAACGCGATATTTGTGCATTGTATTGTCAAAAACAGGACATATTTATGTAGCAGAAGCATTTTACTTTCCACAATATAGCTTAAAGATTACATTTTCACAGTTTTTTAAAACTGCTATATTTTGGGGCCAAAAAGGGCTCTTACTGAACCTACTCCTTTCCAGTCACTGACCACTGTATTGATTTATGATATGCTATTTCAATGAAATGATTACAAAACAATTAATTGTGATTTACACTAATGAGCTTGGGTGTGTTTAAAGTAAGGATTATTCTGTTGATGATCATCCAAAAACACTATATAAACAACCTGAATAACGAAACTATCGATTGGAAATTACTCTCTCGGATAAAAGCCATGGGAAAAAATTGTAACTGAAACAATTGAATCAATAAGTAAAAATAATGTTATTATAATAATGAAAGACCATGACATACAAATACATTGATCTGATACCAGAATATCCATCCCCTTCCCATATTCACCCGGATTTATTTTAGCTATACCAAGCTGTCAAACTTCGGGATTTTGTTTGAGTTGAACTATGTGTATCTCGAAATATTTCTCTGGTCCGGCTGACTTTGAGATAAGGCAGATTTTACAGTATTGTGTTCTGTCTCCTACTTTCATGTTGCTAACGTGACGGAGACAAAAATAAGTAACGTTAGCGACATTTGGACATGTAACATGAGCAACAACATCTTTAAAAGTTCAAATGTATGCACACAGTGATGTTTAATATATGCCTGGAGTAATAAAATTGTACAGTCTGGTTTAGAATTTCTAAATATACAGAATGTCATTTGCAGGTGTACTTTATATCAAATGAATACACATGAAACCAATTCGTAATAGTAACATTAGCAACATCTACTATCATGACATTACGTTTTGTTGCGAACGTCTTTTTGATGGACGGAATACATTTAAGGTCCTCTTGTAACGATATTACATACAACTAACCTTCTTTGCTACCCCATCATGTGAAGGAACTGACTCCGAATCTAATTCTGCAAAGGGCGATATCGTAACTCCTATACAGGAGAGTTACAGATCTAAATATATGTTGCTCACGTGACACTGATTTGGACGGAAACCTCAAGTAGTAACGTTCGCAAAAAATAAAACAGCCAATGATATTGATTCCTCAAGTCCTTTGACCCCCTTACGTCATCCAAATTTAATATGATTGCTATTTTCAATTATTTATAAAACCCGGGATAAAAATAACTACAATTGCCTGTCTGAGAACCAACAAGAAAATTGCGATCGTGACATACCACAATGGACGGAAAAGACGTGACGTTAGCAACAATATTATTAAATTACCTTTTTTAGCCTTTACCAATAAAAATCTGCCTTAAAGTTATGATTAAAACACAAAAGAAGACTTTTTATTAAAATATAAGTCCATGTGATAAGGCTCAACTTATAAATAATACTTCAAAATTCCACTCCAAATAAGCTGGATGTCAGTAAAGTAGGTCATGATGTCTATTCCATGTCCAATATTTTGAAATTGAAAACCCTCTAATTCTAACAAAAAACACAAGCACAGAGTAATTTTTATTTTTATTTACTCAGAAAGACACATTTTATTCAATAACATAATGCATTACTCCATTACACAGTCTGTTTCACAGTTTCAGCAATTGCTTTTTTGATGGATACAAAAAAACAATAATTCCTTCTTATTGTAAAATCTGCCATAATGAGTCCGCTGCAGTGGCAGATCTAGAAATTTTCATAAGTGGGGGCCCACTGGCTGCCTAAGAGGGGGCCGCTGTCACGCTTCAGTGATTCCCAATATAACCAACCAAATTTTTTTCTCAAAAGGGGGAGCCGGGCCCTTTCCCCTCAATCCACCTCTGGGCTGTAGATAGTCTTGAATTAATACAAAAATTGCTACATCTAGTTTGCACAAGTTCACCTAATACTTTAAAAAAGACCATGCATGTACCAGTATGAAGTTGTTATCAATTTAAATTAAATTTAAACATTTCAAGGGCTATAACTCTTGTAAGATGTGACCATCATGTCATCTGATTGTTTTGAACTGATCATGAAAGTACCATTTCTTTCTGTCAAAATCCCAAATATTCTCCTTATTAAAATGAGGTAGTTAAAATCAATTGTCAGTAGTCTTTTTTTTTAAGTCTTCTGTCTGCTGGACATTATACAAATCTGTTTTGTTGAAATGAAAACTTTAAATCTCAAAATCATGGACTTGGCGGCATTTGCTTTTACATGGCTCTTACAATGTAGGCGTTGATTGTCATGATTGCAGGTGTGCTTAACTAATATCTATGAATATTTTTTTTTCAGCTTCCAAAAATCTTGGCATGGTATCTTGGCGGATTGCTGAATTGGAGAACAGACTATCAACCATGACATATTTCTTTAAAGAAGCATTTAAATATTTTTCTTTTTCTTGGAGAGACTCCTCCAATGGTGTCAAACCGCAGAGTTGGCGTGATGGTGTATTTGCAAATGCAACTGCATGTTTAGAGTGTTTTAAATTGAAAATAGCAGATGTAAATATAGAAGAAAGATTAAAGATCTTTACTGACATTATAGATACTATTAGGATTGAAAATGTTAAATGTAGCGTTTATATAGAGTTAGGAAGTTGTCTGTTTCATCAAGCTGTTTATGCTTTACAGAACAATGACTTTAAGAAAGCTATTTATGTATTAAAAGAAACATTTTTTCCTCTGAATGAAACCAAAAGAATTGGAAAAGGAGTAACAGTAATTGAGGCTGAGGCAAGAATTTTAGAAGAGGATGTTTTCATGCATTCTTGCATGGCTGAGTCAATACAGGCAAGAGAGATAGGTAAGAAACATTTACTAGGTTCATAAACAATGCACATTGACTTTTTAAAAATAAAACTTTTAACTTAACTTTCACTAACCTGCTTTGCGTCATATACATGTACATGTATGAATTTTGTACTTTTGTATTTGTAGGTTTACTACAAATGTACAATCATGAACAAAGGAAGATAACTCCAACTTAAATTTTTAATATGCCAAGCAAAATACAATTCAATGTTAAAGGGAAACTTCGCAAAAAAATCAAAAATTGATATGATCATTCTGTATAAAAATGCTCAAATTCATAGATATTAAAGTTTTATTCCGCTAGATAAGCGATCACCATCAATTTTAAATTTAGAGTGTCAATTCTCTTCATTCAGCCATTTTGTCTTCTTTCCCGATTTTTAAAACCGATATGTCTATAAACCACAAAGAAACAAAACTACAGTAACCGATGTAGTCGTAATTGCATGTTGATATCTTGTCAATCGTACGGTTGTTTTATCCGACTAACTAACTTGATACGGAACATATATTCTTATTTTTTTTTAAATTACCGTGGTCTGTTGTTTTTAAACTGTTAATATTGGAATTAGGTATAAAGTCAAAGTTGAAATCATAAATAAATGTTACGTGAACATTGTTTTCGAAAATCTTATTTGTTCATAATTCTTAAAAGTAATAATTTTTATTCAAATAAATTCTGATCTTCCCTCATCTGATCACCAGCATGACTAAAGGTATTAATTCAAAAGGTATTGTGAGGGTAGTGAGGTGACACGTCCAGGTATTCAAGCGATTTCCTGTCGGACTCGCAAGTTCATGCATCGTTTCACTTCTGCAGGTATTGATCAGTGTACACAGCCGATAACTTAAAACTTTCCATTTTGAATTATCAGATGTATAATATATACAACTGTCATACTTGTCATTACAAAACTCGTACGCTTGTTTATAAATAACATATCTGGTGTAAAGAATATTATTCATAAAAATAAAAATAATACCAAAAAAATAAGATTTGATGAAATTAAAATCTAATAATTATTATTTCCAAGGGTGAATTTTGGAAAATGTAAAATATACTCATTGTCAATAGTGAAGGACAGATTGGAACATACCAGAAAAAAATGATTTAAAAAAATGTATGCACTTGTCGATGATTCGTTTATACGACTGGGTAGAAAGTTAAGCTGGAACTATAGCGCAATTTAAAATATATACATGTATACATTGAACATAAGAAAAAAAAATATTTCGAATAAATTGGGGTAAAAGTTTTGTAAATAGACTAGTCCACGTATGCCAACAGTATGTAATCATCGAATGTCGATAGACTATTGTATACCAAAAGAAGAAGAAAAAGAGAACCAATTTGATTTGAAATACAGGTCGATGTATAACTTGCTTTGGTTCATCGAAGTTGTGGACATAGTAAACTCACAGATTTATATTTCAGTAAGATTGTTCTCGAACAAAGGAAAGAATTCGTCATCACATTTGTATTTTTTTCGAATTATTTTCGGGATTTATTTTCTTTCTTGGTATTCAATAACAGAAAAAAGAATAAATTACTTTTCCGCTAAAAAAGATATTCTTGTCAGATAAAAGACTTTTGGTTATATTTAAAAAAAAAATATGACATTAAATTGGTTCTGTCTTTTTTTTAAATCGTTAAAAAGTTGTGTGTGTAAAGTGAACGCCACAAGAACCCTGTAATACTAGTACGAGAGTATAGCATGTAAACATTCCTTCTCAATAATATGGTTGTATTGGAAATCTTTTCATACAGATTGACAACTCGTAGTCCAATATGCATGTAATATTTGCCACATGACGCCTATAGTTCTTTCTATCATCATCTTATTCTTTGACATACATGTGATTCTTCCGGCGGGAGTTAAAATCTCCCGCTTTTAGGACCCTCTTCCGTCCCTCCCATTAAAATTTGAAATCTTCCGCTTTTGAAAATGTCAACCTCGAAAAATTTTCAGTAGAAATTTTTGTTTACAAAATTGATACTGACAGAGAAAAAGTCAGAGAAAAAAGAGAAAAACGGAAGTTTCCTTTAATTGTTTTGATGTCAAAAGGTAAATAGCCTCGAGTTATCTCTGCAGGTGTTAAGGATTAGAAGGTATATACAGCAATAAAAGAGTATTGGCAATTACCTGGTGATTAACTAGCAAGTTTAAGACAAAAGCCTGAATGATTAAAAGTGAGATTCTGACAATGGATTCATTAAAGTTGTATAAACAATGACTTTTTTGTGATGCTGTTAAAAACATTGAACAGTTATATTACTTAACCTCAAGACAAATATCTTAATGAACTGAAACATGATATGTATGCCTACTCCACTTGTTGCAAAGCTGACTATGGTGACTCTATTGACTTGACCGAACATATGGAGACAGCAAACCCACCAGAAAGCTCACAACTCTTATCAATTCAACACCACAGTTCAGTTCGTGGTACCAAAATTGACAATGAAGCTTAAGCAGAGATACTTTTTACCAACTATATATGATGGCTGATCACTTTATCTTGAACTTAATAGATAAATATTTAGAAACCCCTGATCTTCTATTTCTATCAAGTAAAAATGGCTATGGAGTTATAGAATCATGAACGAAAAAGGAAAATATGCAGTTTAAACACCAAAAAACCATTGCGTATGTCGATAAAACTCTCCAGTTATGAGGCCCAAACTCCAGCTGAAAATTTCCAAATCTCCAGTTGTGAATTGACAACTCTGTCACATGTCTGCTTTGATATTGCTTTAAATTAACATCGATGGTTCACACCCAAACAAAATGGGAGTAATGTACCTTCAGAGCTTCTCCGTGTAATACACTTGTGAAACTTAATATATAGACGAAATTTCTGTATTAAAATGAATCTACATTTCACAATCAGGATTTTCAAATAACGATTTTGAGTAATTTTCTTACAAATCAATATAAACGTATGGCAAGATATAAACATGAAGGAATTTATAAAAAAGAAGATGTGGTATGATTGCCAATGAGACAACTATCCACAAAAGACCAAAATGACACAAACATTAACAATTATAGGTCACCGTACGGCCTTCAACAATGAGCAAAGCACATACCGCATATAGTCAGCTATAAAAGGCCCCGATAAGACAATGTAAAACAATTCAAGCGAGAAAACTTACGGCCTTATTTAAGTAAAAAAATGAATTGTTTTTGTCAGACGCAAGAACTCATCACTATCACAAACGTATACGTATATATGCATGTAGTTTCAGAACATGCGGTCGATGTCGATAGTCTGTTTTCTAACTATTCAGAGTTAGACATGTCACTTGTTCCTTTTTGGAAGCCTACATATTTCCCCGTCAAACGATGGGAACTCTTTCTGGTTGTGTTGACTTTAAATGCTTGTATGGTAATTCTGTCGTTTATCTATACAAGTGGTTGCATTTCCTCTCCTTTCCTAACAAACAAAGTAACAATACGCTACTAGTCTGCTTTCTCTAGAGCTCATCCTCAATGGCGCTTATACGTTAGGAAACTTACATGTATACTAATAATGATTGTTTTAAAGACAACGATGTAGGGACGAACTATTCTAAATTCGTCAATATCAGTCATTTGTCAGTTATGCATGTCTAAAATATAAGTTTTATTACAACTACTGTATTACTTATTTGGATTAATGACGGCTATCATGTTCAACAATGCACAAATATTATCGTAGAATTTAAAAGAAATGTACAAAAATCCTCAAATTAAATGCCTTAGCTTAAGATTTGAATACAAGTTAAGAAATTCTGGTAAAGTCAATGCAATGATATCAAACAGATGTGCAATGGTATATCAAATTGGGTAATATTGCATTCCGTTTTATTAAAGATTAAAACTACTATTTTTTACTTCATATTTGAATCTTTACGCCAATTGCCGCTAAGAAAGTAATCAAAATTGTTTCCTGTTATTTTTATACACTTTCGGAATTACGAATCTGAATTTTATTTTCAATTAATTTACACAATTTAATTATTGTATCTTTATTCTCATCGTGTATTAAATCTTAGAGGATTACCACATCATACTCTTTCTAATCCTTTCTGTTTATCCTTTCCAAATAACAACATTCATACCTGTGTACGCTTGAACTCACACCTGCGGCTAAATAGCTACAAGGTAAACGAATTGACCTCAAACCGAGAAATATACAGTGACCTTTACAAAATAATATACACACGCTGCTCACACATTAGTTGCAATGAAATGATAATCAAAACAATAACGGTAAATAGAACTGAAATATTTTCAGTTCAATATCAGAAAAAATGTTCAATAAATATTTTATGAAAAAAATCTCACCAATAATTAATGAAATTTTTTCGAAAACATTTACTAGAGATAATTTTATAGGAGTTTAATTCAATCAATACAAAACGGTATATGCATATTCATTTTCGTTCATTCTTATATTGTGGTTAATAACTACGACCATTTGTCAGCTGTGCGCTTTTAATTACGTATATTGTCGATAAGCTATAAGAGTTCAACAGATTTTATTTTTTCCCAGAATTCAACAAATCGGGCTAATACATTGTACGTCACGACCCACTCGAGAATTCAACCAAAAAAGTTACAAATACTTGATTTTCTCCATTATTAGAAGGAATATAAATTTAAAACTTTGCAAATGTGTTTTTTATGTTAAGATGAACATAATTAGATGAATAGTAAAAAATCGTGGAATTTCCCTTTAAATTTAAAAATTCACAAATATCAAAATGAAAGCAATGTTTACCTTTCAGTGCTCATAAGCACTTTGATCATGTTGATTTTGAATTACTATTTGATTCAGATTAGTTAAATGCAAAATACTGGTTAACTGATTTACCGATCACCAAAGGCCATCTCTACATAGGATACAATGTCTGTTTACAAAATATTTTGTACACGCGTTGATAAGTTTGTGTTAAACAAGTATAAAGACACAGAGTAACGTTCGTCATATCATGATTTCAAAGTTTTCAACATCTATTTCAAACAAATGCATTGAAACTCCAAATGCAAGTGTTCATGTCAAACGCTCAAGCGATATCAAACAAACTAGACTGTATATAGAAAAGATAAAACCCAAGGATTCTAGTAAAAAAGTTTTGAGCAGAAAATACAAATAAAAGATTTTTGGTAGGAACGAAAAAATAAGATAGAATCTTGCTGGTAAGGGGACGACCATTTGATATTCTGGGGGGGGCCAGGAGGATTTGTTTTTGATCGGTTATTTATTTTTGAAAACTGAGAGGACAGATTATTCATTTTCTGCACTATTGAAGCAAGATTTTTCATTTTCATAAAAGCAAGGGACTGGTTATTCATTTTTTACCACTATATTTATGATATTCGAAAACATACAATTTTTTAAATACTTGTAAATTATGAATAATTAGATATAGGAAGATGTGGTGTGAGTGCCAATGAGACAACTCTCCATCCAAATAACCATTTAAAAAAAGGTAAACCATTAATACATGTATAGTCAAGTCATTGTGTACCATTTAATCAGAATACTAGTAGATCATTATCCCCTTAAGAAATTTTAAGATTTAAGATTTCATTCATAACCTCAGACACATACTTGTGTATGAGAGGACAATATATACAAACATTTTAAGATAATACATAGCTCAGACAGGACAAACGAAACACAAATACATAGTAATAAGTATATTATAAAAGACAATTGGTGTAATTAGATTAAGTATTTTATAATTTTCTTAATGAAATGAATCATTTATATTCCCAAGCAATATACATGTATTTCATACATACATAGTATTAAAGTTAATTTAGTTTGGGTTTACCTCGCCTCTTTCAAAGTATTGTCAATCATATTTCGCCGAGCGGAGCGAGACAATTTTTTTTTTGAAGTGTTTTGGAACCGCCGAAGGCGCAATAAGCTATAGACCTGCTGAGTTATTTATTTTCAATACATTGCAAGTCAGGTAATTTATTTTCAAACTACCACAGAACAAACCATTTATTTTTGTGAAAATCAAGGCCGAGTTATTTATTTCCAAAATCCTCCTGGCCCCCCCCCCCCCCCCCCCCCCCAGAATATCAAATGGTCGTCCCCTAAATACAAATTAAAGATTTTCAGGCGGAACAAATTTACAGGGTAGGTTAGTAAAGGTCAAACAAACAATATTTTGATTTAAGCCTAATCATTCGCATAGTTTGAGGTATACACTTAAAAGCTGATGACTATATTCATAAAGTATTGCAATGAAGGTGTATTTGAACTTTCAGGGGATGGTATATTTAGGAAAGTTTTATTAGATGAGGAAAAGCTTAACATGGACATGGTGTATGAGATGATTGACTGGTACAAACAAGCCATTCTACGTACCCGAGAGGTGACAGAGGTAGAGTTAGAGGCTATTGCACTCAGTAGGATGGGAAGAGTATATGACAAAATACTGAAGCTAAAGTACAAAGCTAAAGAGTACCTGATGAGGTCAATACAGTTGGCACATTCTATGCATCCAAGGACATTCCATGGAGAAGGTATGATAAGATGACTGTTTTCTGGATTTTGATCTGGTCTGACAACAATTTTTCAGTTAATCACTTATTGAAAGGAAAAGAATGTCATCAATGAAAGTAAAAAAGGATAAACCAATTGGTTGACATAAGCTTATTCTATTTATTCACCAAAAAATCATTCTTATACAGGTAAAAATGATAATAAACATGTAATTAGTTTAAACAACAATATGAAATCAAATAGACTTATATAAAAAATCCTATTGCTTGTACATGTTGTCCTATTTATTTACATTTATATTAATGTAAAGGATGTACTTGGGTGAGATTAGCTGAAAATTAATAAATCAAGAATTTAAAATTGCTACTATAAGCTGGTTGAGCATTCTTTAAGGATGAAAATGACTAAAAATATTGATAGGTGATGGACTTCCTTTTCAATATATATTTGAGATTCAAAACATGGCGGGACAAGGCTAACACAGACTTTTACCTTATGTTTGCATTGGGATTATTTGTGTTCCTAAACAAAAGCAAGAAAATTAAGAAGCTTTTAAAATTTTGGTAAATGACCTTTCATGAGCTATTTAGTTTTATCTGAAATAATAAATGTGTGTTATGGGGCAAAATATTTTAACTAGTTTTGTATGGAAAAACACCAAGGAGTCCGAAAATTTGACATGAATTCTAAAACCTCACCTAAGTACATCCTTAAATCAGGTTATTATATGATCGTCTGCAGTTTAAGGAGGAATCATCGATTAAATGACATCTAGACAAAAATACACACAAAAAGTTGAAAAATATTATCTAGTCTTTGCATTGTCAATTGTTTGCTTTAGATTCTTTTTGTCCATATGATAATAGTAATGATATGACATTCTAAAATACAACTGTCATTTGATGGAGTTGAGAACATTTCAGCACATTAATTTATTTTTTCAGACTGGTTTAAGGAATGTAGTGACATCTTAGAACGGTACCAGAGAGAAACAGTCCAAGAAGAAGATAGCAAATGGCAGAAAGAGAAAGAAGAGCTAATGAAGGAACTTTCAAAAGAAATGAAGGATATTGAAAAGAATGACAAAAAAGATTCCGAAGACTTTTTGAAGTTTGTATATAGAGTTTTTCCACCAAAAAATCCAGAACACAAATTGCTTGGTATTCCACGCAAGAAAGGAGTACATTTAGATTCACCAGTATTGAAAAAAATTCTACAAAAAGCCATAGTGCATTTTCACCCTGATAGGGTGAATGCTGATAAACATGGAAAAGCATGGAAAGTTATTGCCGAGGAGATCACCAAGTGTCTAACAAGAAGATATGAATGTTTAAAGTGAGCTTTTTGTACTGACATCAGTGTTTGTAATGTCACCAGAAGATATGAATGTTTAAAGTGAGCTTTTTGTACTGTCACCAGTGTTTGTAATGTCACCAGAAGATATGAATGTTAAAAGTGATCTTTTTGTACTGTCACCAGTGTTTGTAATGTCACCAGAAGATATAAATGTTTAAAGTGAGCTTTTTGTACTGTCACCAGTGTTTGTAATGTCACCAGAAGATATGAATGTTTAAAGTGAGCTTTTTGTACTGTCACCAGTGTTTGTAATGTCACCAGAAGATATGAATGTTTAAAGTGAGCTTTTTGTACTGTCACCAGTGTTTGTAATGTCACCAGAAGATATGAATGTTTAAAGTGATCTTCTTCAACTATTGATTATATTTCAAGGAATGAGTTGACAGTTAACTTATGAGAGTTAATTGAATATTTCACAGCAAACAGTAGAATATGGGGTCATTTGTTAAATAGGTATAGATGTTTTCATGAACATTTGGAAGGATTGAAATGGTGCGAGTTTTTAGTTCTTCATCAGACAAAATAAGTAGAAGATATAGTGCTTGATGAGTTTTTAGTTTTTATCAGACAGTAGTCATTATATAGTGCTGAAATACTACTGTTTACAGTTCAGAATTTTTATTTTATGTTGAGGTCATTTTAATCATGCTTGTTTTTGTACTTTTTAAAAACCCTTTCCTGTATTTTAATCCTATGTAATATTTTGCATGACATTTTTGTATGTTTTTTTATATAACCTAAAAGGTTGACTTGGTACCTTTATTGTTGTTGAAATTTTGAATAAAAATTCTCATCTTTACTGCTGTATCAACAGAAAGCAAGCTAGACCACGAGTGTCATATGCATTCTGTAATAGGTTATAATTACTAAGTTTTAAAATTCTACCCAGCAGAGTAGCTGACCAATCATAAAGGCTACATATGCAAAAAAACAAATCGAACAGACAAAAAAACTTGATGGTCATGCATGAAGGTGTGTCTTTTTTTCAATCCTTGGTTAAGTTCAGAAAAGTTTTGTCTGCCATTACCCCGGTTGTCTTAATACAAGCAAGTTAAAGGTTTGGTTTGCTTGCTTGCTTGCTTGCTTGCTTTGTTTGTATTAAGGTTTGCTCAAGCATTGTAATTAAGATTGACATCTGCAAATAATATAAGTAGGCAGAGTAAAACCTGTTTATGGGTAAATTTGATCATTTGATAATGTCCAATCAAATTTAGATAAGTTAAAATATGCCTTTTTAGTTTGTTTTCAGATGTCTAAATTACAATGCTTCAGCAAACATTAATACAAACAAAGCAAGTTAGCAAACCAAACCTTAACTTGCTAGCATTAGGATAACAGCTGTAACATAATATGAAATGCATTTTCTTTGTGATTGTAAATAGCTTTACTGTAGTTTTTTATGTAGAATACCTTAACATTAGCATAACCAGTACATGTACATGTGTTCATTCAAATTTGGAAGAAGAAAATAATGGTGAAATATAAAACATAGCCATCATGGCTTATGCACTGGGAAAATAATATATGAATTTATTCTTTTTTAAAGACCTTGTAATTTCATTTTTTAAAAGTCAAGAATTTCTTTAATAGTTCTAATACCTCGAGATCTACTGGCATTCAACTGATTTTAATATAATTCTACATACATACATGTACATCAATGTGAGGTTACATAATCTTTATAGGAACACTTCTAGGATTTAAAATGACTGTGCATGTGCATTGTATTTTTAATTTGTTATTACATCATTTAGAATCAGTATTACATATGAAGTTGTTTGATATTTTTATTTAGAATAAGTATTAGATATATGTACCTTTATGCTATTTCAATCTGATTCAAATAAGATCTTTCACTTTGATCTCATAGAAATGTTTGCACCTCATTAAAAATGTAATCATTTCTAGTAAGTGGACATGTTTGATGATCTTTTATGTAATTTTTAAATCAGAAAATAGTTTTATGGGATATGCTGCAACAAAATTTCCCACAAACGTAGTTTAAGTCATTTTTAGCTCACCTGGCATGAAGTTGTCCGTCGTCGTTGTTAACTTTTACAAAAATCTTCTCCTCTGAAACTACTGGGCCAAATTGTACCAAACTTGGCCACAATCATCATTGGGGTATCTAGTTTAAAAAATGTGTGGCGTGACCCGGTCAACCAACCAAGATGGCCGTCACGGCTAAAAATAGAACATAGGGGTAAAATGCAGTTTTTGGCTTATAACTCAAAAACAAAGCATTTAGAGGAAATCTGACATGGGGTAAAAATGTTTATCAGGTCAATTTCTATCTGCTCTAAAATTTTCAGATGAATCGGTCAACTCGTTGTTGGGTTGCTGCCCCTGAATTGGTAATTTTGAGGAAATTTTGCTGTTTTTGGTTATTATCTTGAATATTATTATAGATAGAGATAAACTTTAAACAGCAATAATGTTCAGCAAAGTTAGATTTACAAATAAATCAACATGACCAAAATGGTCAGTTGACCCGTTAAGGAGTTATTGTCCTTTACAGTCAATTTTTAACAATTTTTCGTAAATCTTAGTTCACTTTTACAAAAATCTTCTCCTCTGAAACTACTGGGCCAAATTGTACCAAACTTGGCCACAATCATCATTGGGGTATCTAGTTTAAAAAATGTGTGGCGTGACCGGGTCAACCAACCAAGATGGCCGCCACGGCTAAAAATAGAACATAGGGGTAAAATGCAGTTTTTGGCTTATAACTCAAAAACCAAAGCATTTACAGGAAATCTAACATGGGGTAAAAATGTTTATCAGGTCAAGATCTATCTGCCCTGAAATTTTCAGACGAATCGGACAAGCCGTTGCTGGGTTGCTGCCCCAGAATTGGTCATTTTAAGGGAATTTAACCGTTTTTGGTTATGATCTTGAATATTATTATAGATAGAGATAAACTGTATACAGCAATAATGTTCAGCAAAGTAAGATCTACAAAAAAGTCAACATGACCAAAATGGTCAGTTGATCTTTTAAGGAGTTATTGCCCTTTATAGTTATTTTTTGTCATTTTTTCGTAAAGTTTTGTTATTTTATACAAAAATCTTCTCCTCTGAAACTACTGAGACAATTAAATCAAACTTGTCCACAATCATCATTAGGGTATCGATCATGTTTTAAAAATGTGTTCAATGACCCTGTCTGCCAACCAAGATGACAGACATGACTAATAATAGTACATAGGGTAAAATGCAGTTTTTGGCTTATAACTCAAAAATCAAAGCATTTAGAGCTAATTTGATTGTTTATTAGATCAAGATCTATCTGCCCTGTAGTTTTCAGATGAATGAGACAACCCATTGTTGGTTTGCTGCCCCTGAATCGGTAATTTTAAGGAAATTTTGCTGTTTTTGGTTATTATCTTGAACATTATTATAGATAGAGATAAACTGTAAACAGCAATTATGTTCAGCAAAGTAAGATTTACAAATAAGTCAACATGACCGAAATGGTCAATTGACCCCCTAAGGAATTATTGTCCTTTATAGTCAATTTTTAACAATTTTCATAAAATTTGTAAATTTTTATTAACATTTTCCACTGAAACTACTGGGCCAAGTTCATTATAGATAGAGATTAATGAAAGCATCAAGACGGTTTAGTAAAGTAAAATTTACAAACACATCACCATCACCAAAACACAATTTTGTCATGAATCCATCTGCTTCCTTTGTTTAATATTCACATAGACCAAGGTGAGCGACACAGGCTCTTTAGAGCCTCTAGTTTTATGTAGAATTAGTATTAGATATTGTGTTATTTGAAGAAGTTGATGAAAATCCTTTTGAGTAACCTTGGTGTGCATGTGCATGTACATCTTGGTGTCTGTTTGATCAATAATCATGTAACCTTGTTGGTAGGTATATCTATTGTATTTAGTGTTGTCTTTCAAGAGCATTAGTGGATCCATGTTTCATGGTTTGAAAACCTTTGGGTGGTTAACATCTTTGTAATAGAATCATCTAAAGTTGTCATTGTGGGAATTTAAAAATTTTGTGTTGATGGCAAATCTTTTTGATAGTCAGTATTATTAGCTCACCTGGCCCAAAGGGCCAAGTGAGCTTTTCTCATCACTTTGCGTCCGTCGTCCGTCGTCGTCGTCGTCCGGCGTTAACTTTTACAAAAATCTTCTCCTCTGAAACTACTGGGCCAAATTTAACCAAACTTGGCCACAATCATCATTGGGGTATCTAGTTCAGAAATTGTGTCCGGTGACCCCGCCAACCAACCAAGATGGCCGCCATGGCTAAAAATAGAACATAGGGGTAAAATGCAGTTTTTGGCTTATAACTCAAAAACCAAAGCATTTAGAGCAAATCTGACGGAGATTAAATTGTTAATCAGGTTAAGAACTATCTGCCCTGAAATTTTCAGATGAATCTGACATTCCGTTGTTAGGTTGCTGCCCCTGAATTGGTAATTTTAAGGAAATTTTGTTGTTTTTGGTTATTATCTTGAATATTATTTTAGATAGAGATAAACTGTAAACAGCAATAATGTTCAGCAAAGTAAGATCTACAAATAAGTCAACATGACCAAAATGGTCAGTTGACCACTTTAGGAGTTATTGCCCTTTATAGCCAATTTTTAACCATTTTTCGTAAATCTTAGTAATCTTTTAGTAAAAATCTTCTCCTCTGAAACTACTGGGCCAAATAAATTGAAACTTGGCCACAATCATCATTGGGGTATCTAGTTTGAAAATTGTGTCCGATGACCCCGCCAACCAACCAAGATGGCCACCACATCTAAAAATAGAACATAGGGGTAAAATGCAGTTTTTGGCTTATAACGCAAAAACCAAAGCATTAAGAGTAAATCTGACACGACGTAAAATTGTTGATCAGGTCAAGATCTATCTGCCCTGGAATTTGCAGATGAATTGGATCATCGGTTGTTAGGCTGCTGCCCCTGAATTAGTAATTTTGAAGAAATTTTGCTGTTTTTTTTGTTATTATCTTGAATATTATTATAGATAGTGATAAACTGTAAACAGCAATTATGTACAGCAAAGTAAGAACTAAAAATAAGTCAACATAACCAAAATAGTCAATTGACCCCCTAAGGAGTTATTGCCCTTCATTGTAAATTTTTAATAATTTTCACAAAATTAATTTTCACAAAATTTGTAGATTTTCACCAATATTTTCCACAGAAATTACTGTTATAGATAGAGATAATTGTAAGCAGCAAAAATGTTTAGTAAAGTAAGATCTACAAACACATCACCATCACCAAAACACAATTTTGTCATGAATCCATCTGTGTACAATGTTTAATATTAACATAGACCAAGGTGAGCGACACAGGCTCTTTAGAGCCTCTAGTTCGTAAATCTTAGTAATCTTTTAGAAAAATCTTCTCCTCTGAAACTGCTGGGCCAAATTATTTGAAACTTGGCCACAATCATCATTGGGGTATCTAGTTTAAAAATTGTGTCCAGTGACCCCGCCAACTAACCAAGATGACCGCCATGGCTATAAATAGAACATAGGGGTAAAATGCAGTTTTTGGCTTATAACTCAAAAACCAAAGCATTTAGAGCAAATCTGACATTGGGTAAAATTGTTAATCAGGTGAAGATCTATCTGCCCTGAAATTTTCAGATGAATTGGACAACCTGTTTTTGGGTTGCGGCCCCTGAATTGGTAATTTTAAGGAAATTTTGCTGTTTTCGGTTATTATATTGAATATTATTATAGATATAGGTAAACTGTAAACAGCAATAATGTTCAGCAAGGTCAGATTTACAAATAAGTCAACATGACCAAAATGGTCAGTTGACCTCTTTAGGAGTTATTGCCCTTTAAAGTCAATTTTTAACCATTTTTCGTAAATTTTATATATCTTTTACTAAAATCTTCTTCTCTGAAACTGCTGTGCCAAATTGATCCAAACTTGGCCACAATCATCTTTGGGGTTTCTTGTTTAAAAAATGTGTCCGGTGACCTGGCCATCAAACCAAGATGGCCGCCACGGCTAAAAATAGAACATAGGGGTAAAATGCAGTTTTTGGCTTATAACTCAAAAACCAAATAATTTAGAGAAAATCTGACATGAAGTAAAATTGTTAATCAGGTCAAGATCTATCTGCCCTGAAATTTTCAGACGAATTGGACAACCTGTTTTTGGGTTGCGGCCCCTGAATTGGTAATTTTAAGGAAATTTTGCTGTTTTATATTGAATATTATTATAGATATAGGTAAACTGTAAACAGCAATAATGTTCAGCAAAGTAAGATCTACAAATAAGTCAACATGAACGAAATGGTCAATTGACCCCTGTAGGAGTTATTGACCTTTGTAGTCAATTTTCAATCTGCTTCCTTTGTTTAATATTCACATAGACCAAGGTGAGCGACACAGGCTCTTTAGAGCCTCTAGTTATTTTATATACAACATTTTATTACTGAAGGTGATTTAGAGTATGACACACTTATTTTTAATGATGAACAAATGTTGACCAAGATATCATGAGGCTTTTATTGTTGTTCATGTTGTTGGAATACTTGTTGGCATATTCAACATTTTTAGCTCACCTGGCCCGAAGGGCCAAGTGAGCTTTTCCCATCACTTTGCGTCCGTCGTCGTCCGGCGTCCGGCGTCCGGCGTCGTTGTTAACTTTTACAAAAATCTTCTCCTCTGAAACTACTGGGCCAAATTAAACCAAACTTGGCCACTATCATTATTGGGGTATCTAGTTTAAAAAATGTGTCCGGTGACCCGGCCAACTAACCAAGATGGCCGCCATGGCTAAAAATAGAACATAGGGGTAAAATGCAGTTTTTGGCTTATAACTCAAAAACCAAAGCATTTAGAGGAAATCTGACAGGGGTAAAAATGTTTATCAGGGCAAGATCTATCTGCCCTGAAATTTTCAGATGAATCGGTCAACCCGTTGTTGGGTTGCTGCCCCTGAATTGGTAATTTTGTGGAAATTTTGCAGTTTTTGGTTATTATCTTGAATATTATTATAGATAGAGATAAACTGTAAACAGCAATAATGTTCAGCAAAGTAAGATCTACAAATAAGTCAACATGACCAAAATGGTCAGTTGACCCGTTTAGGAGTTATTGCCCTTTATAGTCAATTTTTAACCATTTTTCGTAAATTAAAGTAATCTTTTACAAAAATCTTCTCCTCTGAAACTACTTGGCCAAATTAATCCAAACTTGGCCACAATCATCATTGGGGTATCTAGTTTAAAAAATGTGTGGCGTGACCCAGTCAACCAACCAAGATGGCAGCCACGGCTAAAAATAGAACATAGGGGTAAACTGCAGTTTTTGGCTTATAACTCAAAAACCAAAGCATTTAGAGGAAATCTGACATGGGGTAAAAATGTTTATCAGGTCAAAATCTATCTGCCCTGAAATTTTCAGATGAATCGGTCAACCCGTTGTTGGGTTGCTGCCCCTGAATTGGTAATTTTGTGGAAATTTTGCAGTTTTTGGTTATTATCTTGAATATTATTATAGATAAAGATAAACTGTAAACAGCAATAATGTTTAGTAAAGTAGGATTTACAAATAAGTCAACATGACCGAAATGGTCAGTTGACCCGTTTAGGAGTTATTGCCCTTTATAGTCAATTTTTAACCATTTTTCGTAAATCTTAGTTATCTTTTACAAAAATCTTCTCCTCTAAAACTACTGGGCCAAATTGAACCAAACTTGGCTACAATCATCATTGGGGTATCTAGTTTAATAAATGTGTGGCGTGACCCTGTCAACCAACCAAGATGGCCGCCACGGCAAAAAATAGAACATAGGGGTAAAATGCAGTTTTTGGCTTATAACTCAAAAACCAAAGCATTTAGAGGAAATCTGACAAGGGTAAAAATGTTTATCAGGTCAAGATCTATCTGCCCTGAAATTTTCAGATGAATCGGTCAACCCGTTGTTGGGTTGCTGCCCCTGAATTGGTAATTTTGTGGAAATTTTGCAGTTTTTGGTTATTATCTTGAATATTATTATAGATAGAGATAAACTGTAAACAGCAATAATGTTTAGTAAAGTAGGATTTACAAATAAGTCAACATGACCGAAATGGTCAGTTGACCCGTTTAGGAGTTATTGCCCTTTATAGTCAATTTTTAACCATTTTTCGTAAATCTTAGTTATCTTTTACAAAAATCTTCTCCTCTGAAACTACTGGGCCAAATTAATCCAGACTTGGCAATCATCATCTTTGGGGTATCTTGTTTTAAAAATGTGTCCGGTGACCCGACTTTCAAATCAAGATGGCCGCCACAGCTAAAAATAGAACATAGGGGTAAAATGCAGTTTTTGGCTTATAACTCAAAAACCAAAGCATTTAGAGCAAATCCAACACGGGGTAAAATTATTACTCAGATCAAGATCTATCTGCCCTATAATTTTCAGATGAATCTGACAACCCGTTGTTGGGTTGCTGCCCCTGAATCGGTAATTTTAAGGAAATTTTGCTGTTTTTGGTTATTATCTTAAATTTTATTATAGATAGAGATAAACTGTAAACAGCAATTATGTTCAGCAAAGTAAGATTTACAAATAAGTCAACATGACCGAAATTGTCAATTGACCCCCTAAGGAGTTATTGTCCTTTATAGTCAATTTTTAACAATTTTCATAAAATTTGTAAATTTTTATTAACATTTTCCACTGAAACTACTGGGCCAAGTTCATTATAGATAGAGATAAATGTAAGCAGCAAGACTAGTAAAGTAAGATTTACAAACACATCACCATCACCAAAACACAATTTTGTCATGAATCCATCTGCTTCCTTTGTTTAATATTCACATAGACCAAGGTGAGCGACACAGGCTCTTTGGAGCCTCTAGTTATTCACACTTTATATGTATCTTGGGTAAAAAGTCTTCGTTTTCCATTGAACCAGCTCTACATATTATGCAGAATGAGTCAAACTTTGTATGCATGGATTATCTGTACTCTTTAGTTAGAAATAGTGATGTTTCCTTTTAAATTGTTTTAGAATTTATCTTAGATAAAGGTAAATTAGTTAGACTGATAATTTTCATACATGTTTAACAACTTGATTGCTTATTAATGTGTGCATCTAGTCATAGTGATTATTTGTGATGTATCAGAATTGAATTGTTATTCACAGTATTGTTCAGACTATACAGATGTATTAGGTGTTTTAGATGACCTAATGAGAGATTTTCTCATTTCTTGGTGTTTGTTAACATTCAATGTTTTTCTTTGAAACCACTTGGCCAATTGAAACTTAGATTTGCCACTATTGTCTATTGTTTAAAGTTTCAAATTTGTTCCATGTTTTCTTGCCAATGAACTGTTATATGGCTGCCATTACTAAAATAGTTAATGGTATTTGTCAATAATTTGACAACTGCAAAATAAGGAGGCTGACAGAGAGATAAATTCTAAATTTTGATACAGAAAAAAAAATCATCTACAGTATAGTTTGGTGTGTTTTTTGCACAGTTCTTGTGCATTGAATAGATATGGGCATATATTTTTGTGTAATTTTAATATTTAATTTGGGTCATATACTTTGTTCTCTTTATCAACATGGCAGCCATGACTAAAAACAACATTTATTGGATAAAAATTTGTATTAGTGAAAATGTGAGTCACTCAAAACTAGTCTTTATTTTGTTTCGTTTCATTATGTTTTCAAAGATATATCCACACATGGAAGGATGGATCAATATTTTCTATTTTAATGTAGTATTATAATGCATTAAACAATCCTAAAATTTTATTTAGTTCATTTCTTGTTTAAATTTGTAACAAGTACCAACAGTGGTAATGGTATATTTTCATATTTTTAAACAAAATCTCTTTTAAGGATGCATTGAAGTTGGTATCTATGACTATGCATACACATCCACCTTCCCATCCCCCACCCTCCAAAAAAATGTTTCAAATTTATGGCAACTTAAGAAGTGTGCAGTTTATCTTTTCACCAGAAGAAACACATTATAAGATCACTTTGACTTTCATGTGTTAATCAATTTTATGCCCTCACCTTAATAGATCGGTTACCCTTGTCCTTTGGTGCCAAAGTTGGTTTCCGTTCTCTAACTTAAGGTTGCCTAATACAAATGCTATGAAACTTAAACACAAAACACAGATCAAGTTTGAATTTTGGCGGGGCCACTTATACCATTCTAGAGTTGTGCCCCTTTACAAATGGAAAAATAGCTGATTTTTAGCTCACCTGGCCCAAATATACTGGGCCAAATTTAACCAAACTTGGCCACAATCATCATTGGTGTATCTAGTTTTAAAAATGTGTCCGGTGACCTGGTCAACCAACCAAGATGGCCACCACGGCTAAAAATAGACTATGGGGGTAAAATGCAGTTTTTGGCTTATAACTCAAAAACCAAAGCATTTAGAGCAAATCTGACATGGGGTAATATTGTTCATTAGGTCAAGATCTATCTGTCCTGAAATTTTCAGATGAATCGAACAACCCGTTGTTGGGTTGCTGCCCCTGAATTGGTAATTTTAAGGAAATTTTGCTGTTTTTGGTTATTATCTTGAATATTATTAAAGATAGAGATAAACTGTAAACAGCAAAAATGTGCAGCAAAGTAAGATTTACAAATAAGTCAACATGACCGAAATGGTCAGTTGACCCCTTTAGGAGTTATTGCCCTTTATAGTCAATTTTTAACCATTTTTAGCTCACCTGACCTGAAAGGTCAAGTGAGCTTTTCTCATCACTTGGCGTCCGTCGTCTGTCGTCCGTCGTCCGTAAACTTTTACAAAAATCTTCTCCTCTGAAACTACTGGGCCAAATTTCACCAAACTTGGCCGCAATCATCCTAGGGGTATCTAGTTTAAAAAATGTGTCCGATGACCTGGCCATCCAACCAAGATGGCCGCCATGGCTAAAAATAGAACACAGGGGTAAAATGTATATTTTGGCTTATATCTTTGAAACCAAAGCATTTAGAGCAAATCTGACATGAGGTAAAATTGTTGATCAGGTCAATCTCTATCTGCCCTGAAATTTTCAGACGAATCCAACAACCTTTTGTTGGGTTGCTGCCCCTGAATTGGTTTTTTTAAGAAAATTTTGCAGTTTTTGGTTATTTTCTTGAAAACTATTTTTGATAGAGATAAACTGTAAACAGCAATAATGTTCAGCAAAGTAAGACCTACAAATAAGTTAAATGATCAAAATTGTCAGTCAATCCCTTAAGGAGTTATTGCCCTTTATAGTGAATTTTTTACAACTTTTTGTCATTTTTTGTAACTTGTACAAATATCTTCTTCTCTGAAACTGCTTGGCCAAATTTAACCAAACTTAGCCACAGTTATTATTGTGGTATACAGATTAAAAAATGTGTCCGATGACCCCGCCTACCAAACAAAATGGCCGACCTGGCTAAAATTAGAACATAGTGGTAAAATGCCGTTTTTGCTTGATATCTTTGAAACTAAGACATTTAGGGCAACTCTTTCAAGATTTAAATGTCCCTCAGAATAAGATCTATCCCCTCACATATTTTCAGATGAATCGGACAATCCGTTGTTGGATTGCTGCCCTAAAATTGGTAATTTTAAGGAAATTTTGCAGTTTCTGGTTATTATCTTGAATACTATTATAGATAGAGATAAACTGTAAACAGCAATTATGTTCAGCGAAGTAAGATCTACAAATAAGTCAACATGATGAAAGTTGTTAGAGGACCCCTTAAGGATTTATTGCCCTTTATAGTCAATATTGAACAACTTTTTGTCATTTTTGTAACTTTTACAAAAATCTTCTTTCTTAAACTTCTGGGCTAAATTTAACCAAACTCGTTCACAATCATTACTAGGGTATCTATTTACAAAGCTAATGACTCTGCCTACCAACTAAGATGGCCGACATCAGTAAATACAGTAACAGGTGAGTGACACAGGCTCTTGAGAGCCTCTAGTTCTTAAACCTTAGTAATCTTTTACAAAAATCTTCTCCTCTGAAACTACTGGGCCAAATTTAACCAAACTTGGCCACAATCATCATTGGTGTATCTATTTTAAAAAAAGTGTCCGGTGACCCGGTCAACCAACCAAGATGGCCACCACAGCTAAAAATAGACTATGGGGTAAAATGCAGTTTTTGGCTTATAACTCAAAAACCAACGCATTTAGAGCAAATCTGACATGGGGTAATATTGTTCATCAGGTCAAGACCTATCTGTCCTGAAATTTTCAGATGAATCGAACAACCCGTTGTTGAGTTGCTGCCCCTGAATTGGTAATTTTAAGGAAATTTTGCTGTTTTTGGTTATTATCTTGAATATTATTAAAGATAGAGATAAACTGTAAACAGCAAAAATGTGCAGCAAAGTAAGATTTACAAATAAGTCAACATGACCGAAATGGTCAGTTGACCCCTTTAGGAGTTATTGCCCTTTATAGTCAATTTTTAACCATTTTTCTTAAACCTTAGTAATCTTTTACAAAAATCTTCTCCTCTGAAACTACTGGGCCAAATTTAACCAAACTTGGCCACAATCATCATTGGTGTATCTAGTTAAAAAAAGTGTCCGGTGACCCGGTCAACCAACCAAGATGGCCGCCACAGCTAAAAATAGAACATGGGGTAAAATGCAGTTTTTGGCTTATAACTCAAAAACCAAAGCATTTATAGCAAATCTGACATGGGGTAAGATTGTTAATCAGTCAGATTTACAAATAAGTCAACAGGAACAAAATGGTAAGTTGACCCCCTAAGGAGTTATTGTCCCTTATAGTCAATTTTTTACAATTTTCGAAGAATTTGCAAATTTTAACTAACATTTTCCACTTAAACTACTGCACCAAGTTCATTATAAATAGAGATAATTTTAAAGCAGCAAGAATGATCAGTAAAGTAAGATGTACAAACACATCACCATCACCAAAACACAATTTTATCATGCATCCATCTGCTTCCTTTGTTTAATATTCACATAGACCAAGGTGAGCGACACAGGCTTTTTAGAGCCTCTAGTTTCTTTTAATTTTGCGGTTGGAATCTTTAATGCTTCTAATGTACCAAAACTATAAACTTGTAGCAAAAACTAGAAACTTGAAACAAAAAAATTCTAGTATGATTGCTGATTAGACATCAAATGATGAAGATGTAAACTTGTAAGGCAGCCCAACTTGTAACCATTGGTAATTAGCGTATAGCATCCAACATCTGCAAAACCTATACCGACTGAAGTTTAGATCTTGTGAATGAATGCATTCAGGATAAGCTATTACAGTACTTGTAATGTTGGTAATTTTAATTGGTAACTTGATTAATTTCGATTAGAAACTTAAAATACGGTCGCATTAGACGAAAACAGTCATGATTGCTAATTTATTTGATTTTCAATCTTTTAATTCATTCAAAATCTGTTCCCTCTTTGAACGAATTTGATGACTGTGCATATGCCATGTACGGTAGTAATATTAAAGATCATTAAAGGTTTGGAATTTCACTAGATTTTTCTACTACAAGAAAACAACAAGGACATATGATTCAATAAAATTGTCATAGATACCAGAATTGTGTACTCCAGGCGCATGTTTCGTTTACAAAAGAATCACCAGTGACGCACGAATAAAAAAGTTAAAAGGAAAAATAAAGTAACCAGTTGAAGAGCATTGAGAACCCAAAATTCCTCAACGTTTTGTCAAATCTATTCTTAGGGTAGAATATCCTTAGTACATGTCATCGCGTAATAAATCATTTTAGTTTATGATTATATT
Organism: Mytilus trossulus; assembly: GCF_036588685.1. Taxonomy (NCBI): domain Eukaryota; kingdom Metazoa; phylum Mollusca; class Bivalvia; order Mytilida; family Mytilidae; genus Mytilus; species Mytilus trossulus. The sequence continues at coordinate 43,205,187 of NC_086374.1, read as the reverse complement.
GATCTACTTGACATTTTTGAAAATCCCCATTGGCCAAGTCGAAACTGTATCAACTCCATTTTAAGCTGCAAACACACTCAAGGGTATCAGGACTGTTCGCGCCCAATATACTTTCGCACCCTACAGTTCGCACCCAAGGTCCGTTCGCACTCTACATGTTTGCGCCCAATTTTAATTCAAATTCCTGTTGAATAATTGGAAAATCATGATTGTTGCTTTTAATTGCTTTCATGTAAATACTGAATGTATTTATAGCTTGGTATGAGTAAAAGATCGAAGATTTTAAATGAAAAGCACAAAAGATAATTGTTTTTAACAGCTTGGTTCCTTTGATCTGAAACAATGAAACAATAAAATATAGCAATACACTATCATAACCAAAAAATGATCAAAAAAGATAAAATTTATTCAACACACACAAAAAAAACGTAGTTAGAATCTCACTCCATTTTGAAACAAGTCAATGAAACAAAGTTATAGCAATACACTAACCAAAACATGATTAAGAGTTATTCAACACCAAAAAAAACTTTGACAGAATCCCACTTTATTTAGAAAGGAATATTATTTTTTTTAACAATTATACACTATCAAAAACATAATTCAGATTTATTCAAAACAATAAAAAATGCTGTCTCACTTTATTTTGAGACAACGAAAACAATTATACTTATAAGAATGCTACTTGCCAAAACTTGATTACAAAGTTATAAAACCCAAAACAAATAAAAATTGGGCGCGAACGGACCTGGATTCACACTCAAGTAGCCGGGGTACTTGTTGACTTCTGATAAATACCTGAATAATCAATTAAAAATACAGCTTGAGTTTGTATTGCTGCTTAAATTTGTATTGCTGCTAGATGCTGCTTGAGTTTGTATTGCTGCTTGAATTTGATTTGCTGATTGAGTTTGTGTAGCTGCTGGAGTTTGTGTAGCTGCCTGAGTTGATGTTGCTGCTTGAGTTTGTATTGTTGCTTGAGTTTGTATTGCTGCTTGAGTTTGTATTGTTGCTTGAGTTTGTGTAGCTGCTGGAGTTTGTGTAGCTGCTGGAGTTTGTATTGTGGCTTGAGTTTGTGTATCTGCTTGAGTTTGTATTGTTGCTTGAGTTTGTATTGTTGCTTGAGTTTGTATTGCTGCTTGAGTTTGTATTGCTGCTTGAGTTTGTATTGTTGCTTGAGTTTGTGTAGCTGCTCTAGTTTGTGTAGCTGCTTGAGTTTGTATTGTTGCTTGAGTTTGTATTGTTGCTTGAGTTTGTATTGCTGCTTGAGTTTGTATTGTTGCTTGAGTTTGTATTGTTGCTTGAGTTTGTGTAGCTGCTTGAGTTTGTATTGTTGCTTGAGTTTGTGTAGCTGCTCTAGTTTGTGTAGCTGCTTGAGTTTGTATTGTTGCTTGAGTTTGTATTGCTGCTTGAGTTTGTATTGTTGCTTGAGTTTGTATTGTTGCTTGAGTTTGTGTAGCTGCTTGAGTTTGTATTGTTGCTTGAGTTTGTATTGTTGCTTGTTGCTTGAGTTTGTATTGTTGCTTGAGTTTGTATTGTTTCTTGAGTTTGTATTGTTGCTTGAGTTTGTATTGTTGCTTGAGTTTGTATTGTTGCTTGAGTTTGTATTGTTGCTTGAGTTTGTATTGCTACTTGAGTTTGTATTGTTGCTTGAGTTTGTATTGTTGCTTGAGTTTGTATTGCTGCTTGAGTTTGTATTGATGCTTGAGTTTGTATTGTTGCTTGAGTTTGTATTGATGCTTGATTTTGTATTGCTGCTTGAGTTTGTATTACTGCTTGAGTTTGTATTGTTGCTTGAGTTTGTATTGTTGCTTGAGTTTGTATTGTTGCTTGAGTTTGTATTGCTGCTTGAGTTTGTGTATCTGCTTGAGTTTGTATTGTTGCTTGAGTTTGTATTGTTGCTTGAGTTTGTATTGTTGCTTGAGTTTGTATTGATGCTTGAGTTTGTATTGTTGCTTGAGTTTGTGTAGCTGCTTGAGTTTGTATTGTTGCTTGAGTTTGTATTACTGCTTGAGTTTGTATTGTTGCTTGAGTTTGTATTGCTGCTTGAGTTTGTATTACTTCTTGAGTTTGTATTGTTGCTTGAGTTTGTGTATCTGCTTGAGTTTGTATTGTTGCTTGAGTTTGTATTGCTGCTTGAGTTTGTGTAGCTGCTTGAGTTTGTATTGTTGCTTGAGTTTGTATTGTTGCTTGAGTTTGTATTGCTGCTCGAGTTTGTATTGATGCTTGAGTTTGTATTGTTGCTTGAGTTTGTATTGCTGCTTGATTTTGTATTGCTGCTTGAGTTTGTATTACTGCTTGAGTTTGTATTGTTGCTTGAGTTTGTATTGTTGCTTGAGTTTGTATTGTTGCTTGAGTTTGTATTGATGCTTGAGTTTGTATTGTTGCTTGAGTTTGTGTAGCTGCTTGAGTTTGTATTGTTGCTTGAGTTTGTATTACTGCTTGAGTTTGTATTGTTGCTTGAGTTTGTATTGCTGCTTGAGTTTGTATTACTTCTTGAGTTTGTATTGTTGCTTGAGTTTGTGTATCTGCTTGAGTTTGTATTTTGCTTGAGTTTGTATTGCTGCTTGAGTTTGTGTAGCTGCTTGAGTTTGTATTGTTGCTTGAGTTTGTATTGTTGCTTGAGTTTGTATTGCTGCTCGAGTTTGTATTGATGCTTGAGTTTGTATTGTTGCTTGAGTTTGTATTGCTGCTTGATTTTGTATTGCTGCTTGAGTTTGTATTACTGCTTGAGTTTGTATTGTTGCTTGAGTTTGTATTGTTGCTTGAGTTTGTATTGTTGCTTGAGTTTGTATTGCTGCTTGAGTTTGTGTAGCTGCTGGAGTTTGTGTAGCTGCTTGAGTTTGTATTGTTGCTTGAGTTTGTATTGTTGCTTGAGTTTGTGTAGCTGCTGGAGTTTGTGTAGCTGCTTGAGTTTGTATTACTGCTTGAGTTTGTTTTGTTGCTTGAGTTTGTGTAGCTGCTGGAGTTTGTATTGTTGCTTGAGTTTGTATTGTTGCTTGAGTTTGTATTGTTGCTTGAGTTTGTATTGTTGCTTGAGTTTGTGTAGCTGCTTGAGTTTGTATTGTTGCTTGAGTTTGTATTGTTGCTTGAGTTTGTATTGTTGCTTGAGTTTGTATTGCTGCTTGAGTTTGTGTATCTGCTTGAGTTTGTATTGTTGCTTGAGTTTGTATTGTTGCTTGAGTTTGTATTGTTGCTTGAGTTTGTATTGATGCTTGAGTTTGTATTGTTGCTTGAGTTTGTGTAGCTGCTTGAGTTTGTATTGTTGCTTGAGTTTGTATTACTGCTTGAGTTTGTATTGTTGCTTGAGTTTGTATTGCTGCTTGAGTTTGTATTACTTCTTGAGTTTGTATTGTTGCTTGAGTTTGTGTATCTGCTTGAGTTTGTATTTTGCTTGAGTTTGTATTGCTGCTTGAGTTTGTGTAGCTGCTTGAGTTTGTATTGTTGCTTGAGTTTGTATTGTTGCTTGAGTTTGTATTGCTGCTCGAGTTTGTATTGATGCTTGAGTTTGTATTGTTGCTTGAGTTTGTATTGCTGCTTGATTTTGTATTGCTGCTTGAGTTTGTATTACTGCTTGAGTTTGTATTGTTGCTTGAGTTTGTATTGTTGCTTGAGTTTGTATTGTTGCTTGAGTTTGTATTGCTGCTTGAGTTTGTGTAGCTGCTGGAGTTTGTGTAGCTGCTTGAGTTTGTATTGTTGCTTGAGTTTGTATTGTTGCTTGAGTTTGTGTAGCTGCTGGAGTTTGTGTAGCTGCTTGAGTTTGTATTACTGCTTGAGTTTGTTTTGTTGCTTGAGTTTGTGTAGCTGCTGGAGTTTGTATTGTTGCTTGAGTTTGTATTGTTGCTTGAGTTTGTATTGTTGCTTGAGTTTGTATTGTTGCTTGAGTTTGTGTAGCTGCTTGAGTTTGTATTGTTGCTTGAGTTTGTATTACTGCTTGATTTTGTATTGTTGCTTGAGTTTGTATTGCTGCTTGAGTTTGTATTACTTCTTGAGTTTGTATTGTTGCTTGAGTTTGTGTATCTGCTTGAGTTTGTATTGTTGCTTGAGTTTGTATTGCTGCTTGAGTTTGTATTGCTGCTTGAGTTTGTATTGTTGCTTGAGTTTGTGTAGCTGCTCTAGTTTGTGTAGCTGCTTGAGTTTGTATTGTTGCTTGAGTTTGCATTGTTGCTTGAGTTTGTGTAGCTGCTTGAGTTTGTATTGTTGCTTGAGTTTGTATTGTTGCTTGAGTTTGTATTGTTGCTTGAGTTTGTATTGCTGCTTGAGTTTGTATTGTTGCTTGAATTTGTATTGTTGCTTGAGTTTGTATTGCTGCTTGAGTTTGTATTGATGCTTGAGTTTGTATTGTTGCTTGAGTTTGTATTACTGCTTGAGTTTGTATTACTGCTTGAGTTTGTATTGTTGCTTGAGTTTGTATTGTTGCTTGAGTTTGTATTGTTGCTTGAGTTTGTATTGCTGCTTGAGTTTGTGTAGCTGCTGGAGTTTGTGTAGCTGCTTGAGTTTGTATTGTTGCTTGAGTTTGTATTGCTGCTTGAGTTTGTGTAGCTGCTGGAGTTTGTGTAGCTGCTTGAGTTTGTATTGTTGCTTGAGTTTGTATTGTTGCTTGAGTTTGTGTAGCTGCTCTAGTTTGTGTAGTTGCTTGAGTTTGTATTGCTGCTTGAGTTTGTATTGTTGCTTGAGTTTGTGTAGCTGCTGGAGTTTGTGTAGCTGCTTGAGTTTGTATTGTTGCTTGAGTTTGTATTGTTGCTTGAGTTTGTGTAGCTGCTGGAGTTTGTGTAGCTGCTTGAGTTTGTGTAGCTGCTTGAGTTTGTATTGCTGCTTGAGTTTGTATTGCTGCTTGAGTTTGTATTGTTGCTTGAGTTTGTATTGTTGCTTGAGTTTGTATTGTTGCTTGAGTTTGTATTGCTGCTTGAGTTTGTATTGTTGCTTGAGTTTGTGTAGCTGCTGGAGTTTGTGTAGCTGCTTGAGTTTGTGTAGCTGCTTGAGTTTGTATTGCTGCTTGAGTTTGTATTGCTGCTTGAGTTTGTATTGTTGCTTGAGTTTGTATTGTTGCTTGAGTTTGTGTATCTGCTTGAGTTTGTATTGTTGATTGAGTTTGTATTGTTGCTTGAGTTTGTATTGCTGCTTGAGTTTGTATTGTTGCTTGAGTTTGTATTGTTTCTTGAGTTTGTATTGTTGCTTGAGTTTGTATTGTTGCTTGAGTTTGTATTGATGCTTGAGTTTGTATTGTTGCTTGAGTTTGTATTGTTTCTTGAGTTTGTATTGTTTCTTGAGTTTGTATTGTTGCTTGAGTTTGTATTGATGCTCGAGTTTGTATTGTTGCTTGAGTTTGTATTGCTTCATGATTTTTGTTAAGCTTCTTGAATTTGCGTTACACGTATTATTCTCATGCTATCCCATCACCTGATAATTTACAGAAAACAAGAACGTGTGTCAATAGTGAGACACCTTTTCCCTCGCGACATTATAGTACTATGATCACTGAACCCGTTTTTTGGGGGATCAAAGCCTTTACCAACATATATTCAAATACGCATGACAGCCGTATAGACTGACAAACCGAAAAAAAAATGATTTAAAATGAGCGTTCTTCCAACAAGAAACATATAGAATGTGGCGCGATTAAACATGTCCAAACTTAAAAAAAACATAAGTTGCAAGATGCTTATAAACTCATTAGATCGATACAAAGCACAAAAACCCTAACAAAAAAAAATGCCAAAGCACGGATATGAGAGTACTCGTCTTACTTAAAGGTAGTCCAAAGACAGTAACAACTAAACACAATGTTGTAAGGGTTCCGCGGAACCAAGTGTCTCGCCTACTTTTGCTGTTAATCGCAGGCTAAACAAAAATCAAGGGAAAATATATTAAAAATATTCCTCTCGATAATATGATTATCTTTTGATTGTAAGAAGCCTCTGTCCAAGTTTGGTAAAATCCGGGATATTTTATGAATTTAATTAATGTTTTAAATGTTTTAATTGCAGACTGTATGTAATGATTGGTAGCAAGAAGACAAACTAAGTCCATTTATAATTAAATACGGATAAACAGGTACACAGTTTAAAAAATATTAACAATTTAGAAACACTCCTGCTTCATTGCGTGAATAAATATGTAGTTAGTCATCGTTTTGGTCTTTTTCTAAAATGTAGACACTAAAAATTTTATTTGTTCTATTTTACAAATTATCAGGTGCATAAAACTTAACGGTAATAGCGGGAGTCCAATCGCTTTTGGTAACAACCTACATGTATCTCAAGTATCCATGGAGATCATCAAAAACAAAACATATTTTTATAACATACCTATTAAAATTGGAGCCTCCTGTGGGTAATTTCAGGAAACTATTTCATTAGTTTAAATAGAATACAAAGTTAAAACAGTTCAACATGAATTTTTATTCATAAACAACAAAGAACAAATATAATATTGCAATAAAAATTCATTGAATTTAAATGACTACTGTAGCTCTCATATACCAATATAATCTAAATCAATAACACCACTGTCGTTTTCATTTACACAAAGGTTTTTTTTGTAGTGCACCAATTGTTTTGCCAATCCGTTAACACCGGTCTAAATAAATAAGAAGATGTGGTATGAATGCCAATGAGACAACTCTCTATTATCAAGTCGCAATGAGTTGGTTCAGCTTTTCATATTTACCCAATCGAATGAACAACAATTCTAACTTCAACATCAGAATATTGGATGAGAATAGGAAGGATAATGTAGCTGAAAGGATGGAAGATGTAGCTGAAAGGATGGGAGATGTAGCTGAAAGGATGGAAGATGTAGCTGAAAGGATGGGAGATGTAGCTGAAAGGATGGGAGATGTAGCTGAAAGGATGGAAGATGTAGCTGAAAGGATGGGAGATGTAGCTGAAAGGATGGAAGATGTAGCTGAAAGGATGGAAGATGTAGCTGAAAGGATGGAAGATGTAGCTGAAAGGATGGGAGATGTAGCTGAAAGGATGGGAGATGTAGCTGAAACAAAACTTATTTTGATTTGAAAACCAAATTGCCAAATTTTTGATTTACATAAAATATAAGTAACAGGTGTGAACATAATGCACTGATGCAGAGTTGAATTATAGTTTTTAAATAAAAAGAAAAATATTATCGTAAAATGCAACAATTTGTTCACTTAGAACATAACTATAATAAATACTTTCATACTTTTACTCTAAGAGACTTGTTCATCATATTTCTTGTTTTATTCGAACCACTGGACCAATCTACACAAAATATTGACAGCAATATTAAAAGGTGATCTATAACTAGTGCAAACAATATAATATTAAAATATATAGTAACAAGAATGATATATTTAAGACGATTGTCTTCACATCTTCAGAAATAATGTTCACTAAGCGACTGTATAATGTCTTATGAATTATATTCATTTTGAATGAATCAATAAATAATGATACAATTTATTTGCTAAAAATAAAGGCCTCTAGAAATCTCGATTACATTCTTAATTCCTTTTCAAGGATATTTAGATTCAACCTTTGACACACATGTATGCAAGTATCACAAAATTAATACAAGTTAAATTCGTTTTTAGCATTTGCATGAATGTTTTTATACGCCGACGGTATATATCGTTTGGTTTGTAAAATATATCCACTAATGTATACTAGAAACAACTACTGTATACCAAGCTTCTATGCATATTGGCCTTTGTCTTTGTGTACATACTGAAGTCGTCATTATTGCGAGCTTATATATGAAAGATGCTTAACTGATCATATCGATACAGAGCACAAAACCCCTAACAAAAACTCAGACCTGAGAGTACTCGTCGTTACTTAAAGCTATCTCAAAGCCAGAAACAACTAATAAAATAATCCTGTTTCTAAGACCCAAATGTTAACATATTCATGCATAAGCTACCGGAAAAACATTTCCAACTGATGAATTTGTTTAGTTCCTACAGACATTTGAGTTCGAAGAATTTCATGATGCTTGACTATAGACGATTCCAACCTCTCTTATAATATCAATTATCGTTATTTCAGTTTACTATGCTATTTATACTATATTTTTTTTTTCCTTATCAAATATAAAGTATATTTCATATTACAATGTATGCCTTTCCTGGAAGAGGTAAATTTGCAATAAAATTTAGCACTATTTCTATAGCTACATGTAAATGCAGACACATTCCAAGCATATGATTTTTAATATTGTACTAACAAAAATATATCATAACATAAAAATGGCACTGGTGTCATATGAACAATAATTTCAAAGCACATGTATTTTTTTGAAAATGAAATAAACACATTCTAAGATATCGTATTAATAATTACTGCATACCTAGTAAGTAATTCAAAGAGTCATAGTTTATTGCACAACCTTATACATTTTGTAATTGTAAAATCAAGAAATCGGCATGCAAGTAGCACTAGGATTCTTCTACCTTAAACAAAAATCTTATTCATCATAATTCTAAAAAAAAATCCTCATTGTTATCCATATGCAAACTAAAACTTTGACTTTAAATATTCAAATAAAAGGGGAAAGAAAGGAAATCAATTAAATATTTCATTTTCTTTGGATAAACTGTATATTATTGTCTTTGAAAGCTATCATCAGAGCCACGCTTAACTCGTGTATAACGATGGCTATATTTTGAAATTCTGAGCTATTTCGGTCGATTCTAAAATTATAAAACTGGAACTAATATGTTTTGAATGAGTTTTTATCAATTATGATTTTATTATATCAACTTTATTATATTAATCATTTTTATTACCTTGCAATTAATATTAAGTTGTTTTCTAAAAAATAAATCAAATATATATCTATTGAAAAAGCTCATCTTTGAATTACAAATGGTTTTGCTATTGCTAGTAACAACTACACAAATATTGATTTGACAAGATAAACAAAATGTCCTCGACTTCTGTCCTTCTCGTGCCTTAGCAACAATATTTGTCAAGATATACAACATGCCCTTGACTTCTGTGCTGCTCGTGCCTTTGCAACAAATCTAGCCACTTGTAATGCTGTCCCCATACTATTCTTGCCTTGAATGATATCACCGTTTGCCCGATAGCCATTTTGCTGATTGCCCTGTGTATTTCTACTCGGTAAGCACTGCAAAAGTTCGACACTTTCTTCGTACTCCGGATCGGCTATTGTTAACACAGTAAAACTACCGTCCACTGCCCCTATAACTAGCGTACCACCTTCCGGTGTACATGACATGACTTTAACTTCTGCGTGCGCTTTGTAATTTGCGATACGCTTACCGTCTGATATACGGAACACGCGGATAGTGCGATGACCAGAATGATAATACACAACATGGCGGTCGTTTTCTGTAAACATAACGTCGATACTGAATACACCTTCTGCAATTCGAGGAATATATGTTCGTAATGTTTTGCCAGATTTTAAGTCTAAAAGTTCTAGACCTCCTCGATTTGGTGCAAAAAGTCCCTGTTTTCCGGTTTTCATCGCCATGCCGTTCCATCTAGTAGTAGATCGCACTAAAGTTTTTTTCTTTAAATCAAGTATGTTACCTTTGAATTCATCAACTACAACAATTTGGTTCGGATCATGTGGCATCGGCTTTAAACATGTCAGTTCTTTGTAATCATTATACTTCAATTGCAAGTTGTACAAGTGTGTTCCAGTTTTAGCATGATATACACCGAGTATATCTCCACTTTTATCGCTTGCTGGAACAGCAAGAAATGACCCATCCATAGTAAGAACTCCCTTTTTGAACTTTTTAATGTTGTATTCAAATGTGAACACTGATTCGCCTTCGGGAAAAGTGTATGCAACACAATGACCTTTGTTAAAACCCAAGGTACCTATTGCTATGACACGAGTATCTTCCTCATTCAATAACAGTTGCTGAATATCTTTTTGCTGAATTGATTTTCCTACGGTTTCCTGACTTATTTCCCAAATCACCAATTTGCCAGTTTCTGCAGCAGCGACAAACTTTGCGTCCTTGTTGATAACGGCAAGTAAGACAACAGATTTGGTTTCCAGTGAATGTTCTAATTTTCCTGTCGCTAAATTCCACACACCCACACAGTTACGACTTGTAGTGACGCCAAAATGAGTTTCGCGTGCTAGATGGATGTGTTCAATAGGTTTTTCAAGCCTATCAATAGAGAACACTTCTTCCAAAATGTTATCGAAATTCCAGACCTTGATTGTCTTGTCGATAGAGGATGATATGAGTTTGTTTGTTCCTGCTGTTACTGATGTCAGGGCTATAATTCTTCCAAAGTGAGCATCTAGAACCTTAACCATATTCCCTTGCTTTGTATCCCATACATACAAATTCTTCCGCACAGCAGCCACGACAAAATGGTTGCTTCTCGTAAAGACCACTGAACTCAGTAGTGGATTCCTATTAGGAATGTTTCTGGTAGCAGGAGGAAGTTTAAGTTCCACTAATGAATCATTTTTCAAATTCCACAATTTGAAACCTAAAGCTATTGTCGCAACAAGATAGTTCTCATCTTCAGATAGAGTTAAACTGAACACCATATCTTTATTATCTCCTAAAGTTCTGTCGTAGTGCCAGGCATCATCCGATTTCTTGTAAACAGCAATATTATTATCGCTTATTTCGATACATGTATATAGAATCATCTTATCTTTGGATACAGCTATTGCACTATGAAATTCAAATGGTTCTATAGATTGGTCTTGAACCTCTATAGCCATGTCATTGTCACGATCAGTGCCACTTTTAACAATAAGATACGTTTTTTCGTCAACACCAAAGTCGACTGACATCAGTGGCATTTTGAGTTGAATTGTATGTGACGAAATATAAACACCGTTGATTGTGTATAAATACCATTCTTTGGAGGTCCAAGCAGCAACATGTGTATTTGAAACCTGGGTACCAATGACAGATTCTGTATTTCCTTTGGTTGTTGGGGTTATTGATATAAAATCACCAGTCATGATACAAGCAACGATTATTTGGTTATTGTTTGTGTAACTTACGGCAAAAATATCATTTGGTGATATTGCGAGATTTTGCATTATGCCTTCTATTCCTGGAATGATTTGTCGGAAAACATCTCCACTATGTAGATCCCATATAATAAACTTATTTGATACTGAGACTAGATACCTTCCTGTAGACGTGCAGCATATTCCAAATGGTGCAAACGGGTGACCTTCCAGTGAAAACTGTAAAGGACCACCAGGAGTATGAAGATGATGATGAGCAGGGACTAACGAACAATTGACTAGACCATCGGAATCACACTGCTGAATCAGACTTCGAATATTCAAATTAGACTGGAAGTATGGCAATAATCTACCAGTAATCTGAGGGCCAAGCATACTTGGATAATGATTCAATATGGAGCTGGATAAGCGAATTGCATCAGCAATTAACTTAACATCTTTCTGATATACATGTTCTAACAAATCTTCAAAATCCGCCACTACCGCTTGCAGTGGCATTGAACATAGCTTAGCATGCAGCCAGTTGTAATTGAAAAGACATGTGTTATACAAGTCTTCGTACTGATGAGAACGCACAAGATGGAAGGGAAGTTCATTTAACTTCCGGAGGTTGTAACGTGTAAGCTTGCCATCCTGGTCATGAAATGCAAGTGGCTGTAGAGGAACTTTACGATCACTTTCGCCTTTCATTTCGTTCAGTTGAAACATCCGCCGTTGGTGTTCTGAATATTCAAATGGTTTTGGAATTCCTCCACCCCATGTTCCCATGAAATATTCAGCATTTGATGCATGCATTTGTGCAACAAAGTTCAAATTTCTGAAATACCTCTCTCGGGCTGCTTCAATAAATTGTCGATGGTACCAATTAATGACACTTACTCCGTCAGCCTCTCGTTCAGATAAGTATCCTGGCAGATCACTACGGATTCGTGTCCACAGTAGAGGTGGGATCCTCCGAACTGGAGGCAAGTGATACTGATAAACGTCATTCAAAACCTTTTCATCTAAAGATAATAAGTCTTCCAACTCGCTCTCTGATACTCCACTTTTTGCTGCAGTGATGTATCCTAATGCATGTGCCACTAATGTTTTGCCGTGTTGATTTTCAATACGTTCAAAAAGCTTCATAATGCTATCATGGATTGTGAAGTCTAAAACAGTTTGTTGCGGTTTTGTATATGACTTCCAACGACAAACTTGATCGAAAACAAGTTTTACAAAAAGTGGCAGATTGCATTTAGTAAAGGCTTCATTTACAATTTTCCACTGCTCCTCTGATATTGTCCTATTTGCATTTTTTAGCCAAAACGTCAAAATCGTTGTACTCAAACCTTCGCCAAGTGGCAATACTTGAACATAATTTTCTTTCGGTTCAATCATGATTTTCAAATTATCTAATATATTGTACATGTTTGGGAGGGTTGAAACAATAAGTTTGACGTGAGAAGGCAGAACCGCTGGTAACCATGCTAACTGATGAGCACCATCTGATCCCGATAGCTGATCTAGTGAATCAAATATCAGCACGATAGGCTTTTCTTCAGACGCAAGTGTTAATAAATTTTTGAAATGGCCTACTAAGGGAGATAATTCATCAGGTATATTGTCAACCGGCTGGTCGTACAGGAGAGATATCTGTTGTATAACACTCGTTAACAATGGGATAATAGTCGAACTGTTTGGTGTTGTTCCTAGAAATCGTAGAACTAGAGTTGGCTCGTTATCCTTTTTCTGTAACCATGATCGTGACTGAAATTAAAACAAAATAACTAGTTATCTAGGTGTTTAATTGAAACGACATCTGATACAAAAGTCTATTGCATTATGAATTGTAGTGATAAAAGATTGCACAATTTATTGAAGATTTGGTGTTTAAACACTGCAGTTATGCATAATTCAGTTTGTATTATGATAAAGTATATCCGTTTAATAACGAAACTTTGCTGTATCGATCTTTAGTTAATTATGATACCCTATTCACATCTGTTTTCTTGTTATTTGATATGAGTGCATATTTAAAATGGACACATTAGAATAATATAAAAAAAAATCAGTTAAATTTAAAAAAAAAAAAAAAAAAAAAGAAGATTTGGTATGGGTGTCTATGAAACTGTAGGTCATCTTACTGCTGTCAACAATGAGAAAAAGCTCATACCTCATAGTCAGCTATAAAAGGCCCCGAAATAACAAATGTAAAACAATCCAAACGAGAAAACTGACGGCCTAACTCATGTACAATAAAAAGTTATGATAGAATTACAGCTAACTGCATTATGTTAGTATGCCATTTGAGTTTTAGATTCAAACGTCAACATATTTATAGATAAACTTATTGCTGATACAATGACACAAACTATCATTGACTTACCATTTTCGATTACTCTCTAATCTGATACAAATCCATTCAAACTAAGCAAAAGTTTCAAAATCAAAAGACCTTGTCTGAGGGAGTGGGGCTAATAATCTATATGGAATTAGATGTGCATATACTCTGCATTCTGATATACATACATAATATATGTAGTTCCTGTTATACTGACAAAGCACAAAATTTAACAAATTATGGACACCGCTTAAGTCTCCTTTTTTGAATTTTTCGAGGCGAGAAAATAAGAATAGATAAAAAAAACAAACAAAAAAACCTGTGTTTGTACTTACTTGACTTGCTCCTTTGGCTGTTAAAGATGTTTTACCACAACCACTTTCACCATGCAACACAAATGGGAAATTAGAACCTCCGGTAACGTAAGCTTTGATTTGGTCAATGATATCCTGTCGTCCTTGAAACACTTTACAAAAGTTGACACATGCGTGTGAATGTTGTAAGACTTCCGTGTATACTGGATCCTGGGATAATTTCTCGTGTTGCATCATGGCTCTCTCTACTAAACTTAGAATTGATGTATGAAAATGTGTTGTGAATTCCTTGATGTAATCTGAATGAGATTCCATATCGATTCCTTCCTTTCCGGACCAATCCACAGTAAAACGAGCAACATTTGATTCAGGCATTTTCTTTGCCAGTTTTTCATCACGTAATGTTTTGAGTAACTTTTGCGCTTCGCCATCAACATTTCGAGCTGCAAAGTCAATAAATTTGGCAGCAAACCTGAGAAGTCCGACATTGATATTGCTAATTTCCCGAATGTAAGCTAAAGTGTGGTCTGTTACATTTGGAGCCTTCAATATACCGTGCTCTACTTCTCTTTCTGTAACTGTAAAACAAAAGCATTGGTATTTAATAATGTGTTTGTTTCAAATACATGTACATTGTTTTGTCATATCAACGCTTTACATTTATTTTTACAATGCAAAATAGATTTTGAATTAGGTTTGTTAGACAAGAGGCACATGTGGAAATGTCTTGCCTGCTTCAATGATAATGACTAAAGGAGTAGGTCCGGTAAGGACTAATTTTGGCCTCAAATTTCAGTTTCATCTGACGAAGGATTTTGACCACTTTTTAAACACTTAAGTGTCTATTTCACTTGATTCAATTAGTTTATGTGAAAGATTTTAACTGATTGACTCATTAAAAACGGCCTCATTCAAGCTCAAGTATGAAAAATCTCTCAAATATGCCAAAAAAACAACACTTTTCAGATGGTTTTTGTCAAAAATGAAAGTGGCCGCATCCGTGTTCATCCACAACCTTTATATATGTTTTGTATTATCATGAAATACAACTTTCATTTCAATATTAAGGATGAACACAAATGCGGCCACTTTCGTTTTACACGGAAACCGTCTAAAATTTAACTAAAATGATAGAATTTTGAAGATTTCAGTAATTTAGCATGACTTAATGGTGCTACAACCCGATATATGTGCATTATATTGTCAAAAACAGCCCATATTTATGTAGCAGAAGCATTCAACTTTCCAATAAATAACTTAAAGTTTACATTGCAACAATTTTGTAAAACTGTTATATTTTGGGTCCAAAAAGGGGTCTTACCGGACCTACTCCTTTCATGTTGATTGCCAAATATCAAGTCTTACAAGTGGTATGAAATTATTTCTATGAAAAAGAACTAAAGGCCATTAGAACACTGTACAATATCGCATTGAAAAAAACTACACATTTTGTTTTCCTCATTCGTTGAATCATGAACTTGAGATAAAAGGCAACGGTAACTTTAAAAGACCAAAATGAATTTGCATAAAAGATGAAGTATTCAGCTCATCGTCCATCTGAATATTAAGTGTTATAGCGATGATTTACTCCTTCGTCTAGTAATCTACTATTGTCTCGTATTATGGGACAATTTGAATTCTTTCATAACTAACTTATACGGGCGGTGTAGAGCTTTGCATTCTGTATAAATACTTGTATACTGTTGTTGCCATTGTTTTTTTGTATCTTTAATGTTTGCCAAAGTATATAAACTCATCATAGATACCAGGACTAAATTTAGTATTTACGCCAGACGCGCGTTTCGTCTACAAAAGACTCAGCAGTGACGCTCGAATCCAAACAAAGTTAAAAAGGCCAAATAAAGTACGAAGTTGAAGAGCATTGACAACCAAAATTCATAAAAGTTTTGCCAAATACAGCTATAAAACTTACCAGACATGAAAAAGTTGTGCATTTGTTCTCTGTCAATCCTTTTTGCAATGAATAAAACTTGCGCAGCTTTTCTGCAAATTCGTTGAAGTTTTGTAAACGTGTCCCACCATGTTGCTTGATCGGCATCTTGTAGACCTTTGTGTCTCTGTACAAAATATAAAAAAAGGTGTAATACAAAAAAGTGCAAATTAATAATTTTGTATTTGCACCATATCTTTGCAGCAAAGGAACGGTATCAATATGCATGTTATAGTTCTTTTTTGATAAATAAAAGCATAATGACCGACAAACACAAACAGAGGGAAGCTGATATTTATTACAAGTTTAATGCAAAGATATGGAGTGCTTCGAGATATGATAAACTGCGTCAACACTTTTGTTTTATATCGGAATGGAATGCCTATGTATATATACTCAGAGACATATCATAGACATATATATATATATATATACATGTATCGCAGTATCTTCTGTATTAAACATATTCTCTCTTCCAGGACATGTTCCCATTGCTAAATATAATCCTAGCCAATTGAACCATAGCCACAAATTAAGGCAACCAATATGATTTCAAGATGGCGTGAATATCGGATAAAACTAATAGCTTTGCACCGTTTATCGAAGAAAACAATGTGTTTTGTCATACGTAACGGTTCTTTGAGATATGATTAGAAAGATGCCGAACGCACTCATTATATGGTTGGAAACCTCCATGTGTGAAGCAGTGGAGTTGTGGTTTTAGACATTGGGCTAGATGTAATGTTATGTCAACAGATAGGGTGAATTATAAAGTATTTCAATGGGCAGTTAGAAATGCCATTGATAAAAAGAAAAATTGGTGTTATAGAATTATGTCAAAATTTAGAGAATATAATGTAGATTTATACACTAGTTTGGATAATGTGTTACATAAAAATGTTATTACACAGTTAGAATATTTTTTATTTGAAAACTATAAGATAAATTGGCATATTAGAATATTGTCTCAAAATGCTGGAAAAAAAAAATTACGTACTTATAAATTATTTAAAGATATTTTTGGAACAGAGATGTATTTGAAGGAAAACATTTCAATACGATATAGAAGTGCATTTGCTAAATTTAGGTGTGGCGTTGCCCCCTTGCGAATAGAAACAGGTCGTTATGAAAACAAAACTGTAAATGAAAGAGTTTGCTTTGTGTGCAATGATAAAGTTGAAGATGAGAAACATGTTATTTTAGATTGTCCTTTATATGCAGATTTACGAGAAAGTTTATTTTATGAAGTTAAAAGAAGTAATGGTGATTTTAATATTTTATCTAATGATGAGAAGTTTATATACCTTTTTAAAAGTTCTGATTGTTTTGATATGGTTGCCAAGACCTGCTTTAATATTTTAAGTAGAAGAAATAGTTTTTTATATGCTTAATTGATAACTATGTTTTTACAGACCTGAAATATTTTATAGACATGATAAATGTTGTTTCATAGTTTTACATAATGAAAATGTTTTATAGACATGATAAATATATAGTTAATAATTTATATTGATTTCTATAGTCTCTCATAATTCTTTATAGAATGGCACTTGTATTTTAATTTATAAAATTACTGTTTTATTCAATGTATATATTATGATGATTGTATTATATGTATTGCAAGTGGTGAGACTCTAATAAAATATTGAATCTTATATCAAGGCAATTTTAAACTAATAAGAAAACTTCAGCCCAGTTAAAATTTAATTACAATGCATTAAGTTGCATTCCAAACTGTGGAACATTATAAATGCTCATAATAAATGAATCACTAGTGCCCTCTTGGGATTAAACTTACTTTGTTGTTAAAATTAGTAAGAATCGAACTGATTGGTTGTAGGATATAAACAGGAGGGACCGTGTTTTCATCTTGAATATACCACTTGTCCATCAGTTCAAGTTCTTCAGGTTCTCCCTTGATACAATCCCTCATCATTTCGAATTCTTTAGCATCAATATGCGTTGGTATTGGACGGTATCCATACTTTTGACCTAGAAATACCTATAAATAAAAAAAAGTTAATTTACTACAATCAAAATTGAAAAGTCCAAAACAAATGCAACTAACCAAACCTAAAATGTTTCAACATCGTTATTAGAGCAAATGGTTTGTCAACTTATGCCATACAAAATTCATTGTAGAATAAAAATTTAAAATAATTAATATGAATATTCGGTTCGAACATGTATCTTCAATTCCAATAGTGTTTTGTTCTCGCCATTTAGTATGCTTGGTTTCAAATGAATTCCGTTTTTCGTTACCTTAATCATAGTACACCCGCTTTTATAAAAAAAAAGATAAACGAACATTTGTAACTTCGGTTTTGTTTATATCTACAAACTTTGAGAAAATTAAAAGCCTTCGTAGAAACTGCCAACAAAATAGAATGAGATAGGACATTCACTCTGACTTTGTTGACACCATTTTCCAAAGAATAGTCTTGTGAAATGCTAAGATAAAGGTACATAGTGTTAAAATGGTGAAAGGCTAATAGGTTTATCACTATAAAGCAATGCACTCCTTAGGTCAGAAGCCTGTTGTTCAGTAGTTGTTGTGATTCAAAAGTGTTTCTGGTTTCTTGCTTTTTGTTTTTTTTGTTGTTGTATAGATTAGACCGCTCGTTTTCCTGTTTGAATTGTTTAATAATAGTCATTTTGGGGCCTTTTAGAGCTTGTTGTTTGGTGTGAACCAAATTGAATGCTCCGTATGGAGGCCGTACTTTGAAATATTTATTTTTTACACAATGTGACGTGGATGGAGAATGGTCTCATTGGCATTCATACATGTACCGCACATCGTATTTCTATATATTTAGTTATGCTTTCATATATCAAAAACAAAATCACAAAATTAACCTTGTACTGATGAAAAAAGTCTTCAAATCTCTATCATTTTGTACTACGGTATCAAATAGATTTTTTTTTCTCAGCCATGAATTACTCACCCCTCCGTCGAATAAAATACTGATTTCATGTGAATAACTTTTCTTAAGGTTTAATTGGATAATAGGAATCTATGAATGCGCGGAAAGTGTGCGAACGAATAATTTGTGTATATTTCTGAAGGAAACGGAAATAATTCGTATGTATGCCTCGTGGTATTCAAGAAAAATGAAGATGACATTTACAAAAATATGAGGCCGTTTCAGCCCATTCTCTTGTTTCACGCACGCGAAGGAATAATTTAATTACGTCTCGTTTCAATTATTACATAAAATTTTTATCATCTTCAAACAGCACCTATTGAATTTCAATTGAAAGCTACAAGCTCTACTTTCCGATCAAATAAAGTTTATAATTAAATTATGGAAATTTCAACACTGAACACTGATGTTGTTACAATTTACATTTTATCGTCATTTATATTCGATTTTCTTGTGAATATTTTATGATTAAGAGAGACAATAAAATAAATAAAAGGTAAATTGGCTTGTTATGTCTAATGATTCTTGATGATTTTTGATAATTTATGATCAATACTTTGCTTTCAACTCATTCTAATTGTCGATAACATCCAATTCAACTCTAGAAAAGTCACATCATTGAAAAGAACTATGCATTTTTTTTCTAGATCTCTTTGAGCGTATTTTTTATATGGGAAAGCGTTGAGACCTGTTTGATGTCGCCTCTCTAGTCCGACATCTACATATTTAAAAATCAATTTGGTTCACTGTCCTTTTGATAGTCGTTACACTACTAGGTAGCTTGGAATTGATAGATATATCTGCGTATACTCTCCGCGAATGTATGTATAAATGTAGCTCCGACATTGATAAAGATGCTACTATTAATAAGTAAAAAGGGAAAAAAAAACATCGTAAATTACAACACTACTTGTGAAATAAACGTGGACTAAAAAGATGAAGTTTGGTTATATCCCAAATATCATTTTGTTGGTAGTCTGGTTTGGTTGAAAGTCAAACGAATAAGTTATAAAGGTACAATCTGCTGCACTGACATTTAGATTTTCGATCTTTATGTATTATTGTAATTTGTTTAGGTTTTATTTTACCTATTCTGACATCGGACTCGGACTTCTTTTAAATTGAGCTTTACTGTGCGTATTGCTCTTTGTTTGTTTTTCTACACTGACTAGAGGTGTAGAGGGAGGTTTGAATTATATATAAAACATGTTTTTAAAAATTGATTAAAGAACGATATTTCAGATTTTATTTTGCTTGTAATAATGTTATTTGTTGATGCGTCTTACCACAAAATTAGGTCCTATAGATAGCCGCTGGCAGTTGTGGATCTCCTGCATACAAAGTGATGTTGTCATGTGATCATCTGTCGCCTCATCTCTTACACCCCATCTCATGTCAACAACCTGAAATATTAAAATTGAAAACTCAATTAAACGTTAAGGGGCATGTTACCGCAAAAAATATCTATGACAATTTCTTGAAAGCTTAAGGTACACCACAGAAAATCAACCGTATGTATGTCAATTAGCATTTGATTACTCTATTAGGACTTGCAAGCTCGTGTTGGTGCGGATACCGAACATATTCCATCAGTACTATGTAGCATATCCCCCTTTTCTCCCTCTCTCATCAGTTTCAACTTAATTTGTTGTCCCTATTTACATCTACAAATGGTGAGATGCTTTCAAAATGAAGATAAAATAATTTCCATCAGATAAGCAAGTTAATCTTATCGAAGACCAAATTGACCTATGTCTACTATTTAGGACTACCCAAGTCGTGTTGACATGTCTACCCTAGGCCAAACATGTGGATAGCATAATATAATTAGATGTGGTATACGTGCCAACCTTACACGTATCCACCAGTTTTCTGCATGGAATTAATTTCAATTAAATATATTACAAGACAGGTTGCTTGGAGTTCTGTTTGTTTTTCATTTTTATGGGAATCCCCACTTTCTCAGCAAGTCTCATAAAAGTTATCAAAAGGTACCAGGATTATAATTTAGTACGCCAGACGCGCGTTTCGTCTACATAAGACTCATCAGTGACGCTCATATCAAAAAAGTTATAAAGCCAAACAAATACAAAGTTGAAGAGCATTGGGGATCCAAAATTCCCAAAAGTTGTGCAAAATACGGCTAAGGTAAATAAAGGCAACAGTAATAGCTATGCCTGGGATAAGAAAAGCCTTAGTTTTTCAAAAAGTTAAAAGTTTTGTATACAGGAAATTTATAAAATATATCATAAACAATTATTAGTACTAGTTTTTCCCACAAGAAAAACATCATCAAGCAAGTGAGATACATCATGAATTTGATTTTTTTCATTTAAAATCCATTGAGTTGCCGTTGAAAAAATTTCAAATGACTGACAGGTCGAAGATGCCCCCATTGGTAGAGATGCATCAAATAATATTTACTATCCCACAAAAATCATAATAAAAGATGATCTTTTTTCAGAAATCAGAATTAAGCGAAATGCGTCTTTGATGTCAGTTTTAGTCATTAGACGTCGTGAGCCATAACACTGGATTAATTCTATAACTGTCTCATATTCTGGTATAACACTGCTGAAAATCTAGAGAAATACCCGTATTAACCTAATTTCCTTAAGGATATGACAAATCATGAATTAGTCTAAATTAACACGGCTCATTCTTTGGAACAAAATGAGGGAAAGGTGCCTTTTTAGATAGAACCTTTAAAACGCCCCATCTTTAATTCTCTTTCAATTCTTGATTGTACTACAACTGAATTTTCTCTGGCGCGTTAATGATTCCGAGAAAAATATAAATCTTGAAAAAAAATAAAATATTGAAAACCCTATGTGTAAAACCATGTATCCATTTCTCTTTCTTGATTGTAACCCGATAAATATTTATTCAATTCATACACTTTTACCAGAGAAGGAAGATTTGACAGAGGTTGTTCGTTTAACTTGAACCTCTGCACAAATGTCTTGCTGTAATGAACAATTAGAAAAAAGGTGCCATTTAAGAAGGGACCTTCTAATTGATTTTTTTATATGAATTCCACTGACTTACAGAAGGCCAAACAATAGCCGATGGGGAACTGAGATTGCTGTTGGTCCTTTCTTGGAAATGTATTATTAGAGGTTTTCATAAGGGAGCTCCTATCCTGAGACATGGCACTGTTTGACCGTTCAGTCAGAGATACAAACCTCCATAACTCAAATTTCCAACCCTTCTAAATTTCTCATCATATGTTTTAGCTGATTGAAACCCAAAAGATTTAAATAAACCACGAATAGTGTAACCATACTTTAGCAATGCCAACGCACAATTCAAAGACTTCATCACAGGTTTTATTTCGTAATATCGCTCTGCAAGTGTCAACTTTCTTACGAGAGGGTTCATGATTAAGATTACTGCATACATAAAAGCTGTACAGTTTTGAAAATTGGGATTAAATAACGGATTTTCTTTCAAGTTGACGGTTATGAACACCTGTTTTATAGTAAAAGTTTGTCATTCTATTTTGTCAAATTTGAAGAATTAAACATAAATGAGTTTATATAAAAAGAACGAGTCATACGATTTTGACTTTGCAATAAGTAGACCATCATCAAGTTCACATTGACCAGACATGATGTCTAGTCAGTCAAACTAACCGCACCCATCTGTATTTAAGGATATAGGGAAACAATCACTGTTCTCACCTAACAGTAAAAGTCTAGATAATTTCTGGGTGCGTTCTTTATGTTGTCAGTGTTTAAAATTAAAACTCTAAGACACATGACTTTTCAAATAACCGGAAAATATAATTCATCAACTCTCTATCAATTTGGAAGATATCGATTGGCAATAGTTATGTCCATTTCAAATGCAATTATGAAAAGCCATAAATGATTAATTGTCATAAACGACCACTTTTCTTTCATTATTTTATCATCATCGCCTTCAATTATCTGTCATTTGATAAGATACGTTGTTTTATTTGTTGCCGTAAATGAAAACACAACTTCCGGTCTAACATTGTCGAACAATTATCAATTCCATCTAATTTCTAGATTATTTTCAATGACAACATTAGAGCTTAAAGTGGAGTTAATTTGGTAACAATGGTTTGGTGAATTTGCAGAAATGAAGTTCAAACAAATATCTTAAAATAGTTCAAAGTATGAGTTATTGCTATTTGTGAGGAGAAATTGAGATTTCACTGAAGCATAATTAAAGCCTTATTAAGTATCAAACATACAAAATTAGAAACATGTCTAGAAAGTAACAGTCCTTCCTATTAAGAAAAACGATACTTTTATATACACTTAGATCATGTTTTAATGTCTAGTAAACTTTATAGCAGTTTTCTGACATGATTGGTTTCAAATATTAAAACATGGTGTAACTAAAACATTTCAAGATGATCATTGTATAAAATGTAAGCTTCATTTTGCTTTATATGACACACAAACAAAAATAATATATATTTGTTCTGCCGAACAGATATTTCTCTGGAAACTTTTTTTATTTACAATGTTATGACCATCTGTTCCAGTTCAAACACGCATTTAACACTCCTTATTCCGTCTTGAATACATTCGGTAACATTTGTACCAGTAGATAAAATTAGTACATAATATGTCTTCCATTTGGAACTAATTATTACGAAGAAACGTCCCTTTTTATGTAAGTGCTATTAAACTACTGTCTTAGGTTATGAAAAGGTTGAGCTCTCGCAAACATGTTGGACTCCCGCTATTTTCTGTAAACGCCTGGAGCTTGTAATTTAGTAGCTGTAGTCGGTTGCCGTCTGTCATAATTGTTTTCCCTTAGTTTCCAAGATTGTTAAAAAAAATTGATTTGAAGTTGTCATGCTGGTGCCTTTAATAGATTACTTTACCGTAAACTTTTTGCTCTATTTTGAAGGTCATACAGTGGCCAATAGTTGCTTATATCAACAACATTTGGACTCAGGCAGATACCTTAATGTATGTATGTCTATAAGTGCTTTATTGTTGTTAATGTCAAGATAAAAAAGTTTTATGTATATTGAGTAAAAAAACCAAATTCAATTCAATTTTATTAGTTGCTGCATAGTGGGACGCACGGGACGAATGATAAACATTGCCACTGGATATATATCGTATATTTAAAATGGGAAAAGTTTCTTTTTTTAGGCTTCTAACTGAAAACATATGACTTACAATCCAAATGCATGCTTCACTGCAGTTGATAATAATACATGTCCGAAAATAACAAAACAGCAATAATGTGCAATGAGTGAATTGTTTAAGTACCGGAAGCTGTAATCGACATTATTGGGTCTTTGACTGAAAAGTTTTAGCTATAAAGCAGCGTCATTTGAGTGCTTTATCATGAGCAATAAATGTTAACCGGAAATACCTGCCACGCGAAAACAACTGAAACACAAGGTGCTTTAAAACATTTTTATTTTACGTTATAAGAGAATAATGGTAAGACATGAACATAATTGAAAATCGACTTACACGTCATTGAAAGCTTCATTTAAAAGTTGCTCTATTGCTAACTTAAATCAGCAATTTAGCTATGATGCTTCAGAAATAGACTTCCAAGAGCGACCTTGGTCGATACATTGAATTATGTAACACAAACGTTTCAATAGATTTGAAGTTGACAATACGTTGACCCACAGAATTTCCTTGCATCGGATATGTCCACATTCATAAGGATACGCTCAGCACCCGTGTTACTCGCAGTGACGATGATTAACGATTAACGATTTAATTGTATAGTGAAGGATATTTTGATTATATCCTTGACAAAGTAAAGCATCAGTTATTGACCATGCTTTTTAGTTATTATAAAACGAGCTCTTTCAATATCTCTTGTTTGTTATATTACTTTTTTCACGACATACACTCGCAATTCACCTTCAATGACTGATTGCAAATTAAGTAAGAGTATCAATGTTTACCAACACAACAGCTCAACTAGAACATCAATATTTAGTCCTATTGTTGATAAAAACATGGAGAATAGGTTCGTGTTGATCGAAATATTGTTATGTATGTTGTTCGATAAATGCGTGGACAATCTATCAAACAGAAAAATGAAGATATGTCAAATAAAAATTGTATCAATTATGTTTTATTTATATTTCTGATGACAATTATATTTTCATTATCAATTGTGGTCATTAAAAAGTTAATTATTGACAGAAGACAGTAATTTATAGTTAATCAATAGCTTTATCAGTTCTCAAGTACAGGTTGTTACTAATGCGATACTCGAGTTTCCTGTATAAGGTTCAGCTCGCCAATA
The DNA here is from genome assembly GCF_036588685.1 of Mytilus trossulus. Classification (NCBI taxonomy): domain Eukaryota; kingdom Metazoa; phylum Mollusca; class Bivalvia; order Mytilida; family Mytilidae; genus Mytilus; species Mytilus trossulus. The sequence continues at coordinate 43,180,443 of NC_086374.1, read as the reverse complement.
CAATGTGCAAATAATTCAATAATATGAAATAAGGTCCATTTACAAACAGATACCTCATTCAATAGCGTGACCAGAGTCTCCATTACGAATTTCATTTATTGAAACGTGTTCTAATTGATACATGTACACTGTATTTAGGAAACTGACTATTTGTTTTAAAAGACACTATAACCATTAAACATACACCGTGACATGATTCCGTGGAACATTTTGTCTTGCCTGTTATTGCTACTGTAAGTGTAAAAATGCAATCATGATTGCTCGAAACGTCCATTTATATAAAAAAAAATCGGAAGAAAAATACTAGAAAATATTTTTAGTTTTTTTGTGATCATCTATTTTACGTGACTCTGTGCATCCCGTCATTGTGGTACTGTGCTATGTATGGTAAATTTATGTATTCTTGTTTTTCATTTTTGCTAATGAGTATTGTGTATTATGCCTTTTTTTAGTTTTTTTTTGTTTCATATGACGTGGCTTTGTACTTGTACATCCCGTCATTTTGTTATTGTGTTATGGTAATTCCTTGAATTCCCATCTTTCATATCTATTACTGTACTTTGTATACATGCCTTTTGATGTTCTTTGTTATATATTTCTTTGTTTTTTATAGTGATTAAGATTATAACACAATGTTGACTGTTTGACATATCAACATATATTATGTCTGTTTGTTTTGTTCACACATCGTTATCAATATAATGGAATTTAATGCGACTGTAATACACGAGAGAGAGGTTTAGCTAGCTTTAACACCAGGTTTAATCCACAACTTTCTACTTCAGAAAATGCCTGTACCAAATCAGGACTATGACAGTTGGTATCCATTCATTTGATGTGTTAAGAGCTTTTGAGTTTGCTATTTGAGAAGGGCTTTCTGTTTTGAATTTTCCTCGGAGTTCGGTATTTTTGTGATTTTCTTTTTATTATCGAAAAGTATCAAAAAATTCCATCAAAGTTTATCGGTGCCTAATACACATTATCTAAGTGTAAACTGCAATAACAAAATCTAAAATCACTATGTCTTTAATACTCCTTTTTACAATCAAATTTTCTGTTGGTATCCAGGATTTGGAAACACCTATTACCAGACTAAGCATCTAATAACAGCAACATTGACTCTTTATCAATGAAACCTTTACAGAAATTTTCCTACAGAAGTCATTAATTTTTGTTCACTGACATTTTATTTTTTTATGATCTTATTGAATTAGCGTACTTCAAAAAGTAAAAAAGAAATCGACATAGTGTGAACCTAGCTTTTAGATTCTAGCCTTCAATTTTGAGCACATACTTTTACTTGACCTTTTTCGAGCTACTCTGCAGTCGTAGTTCAATAAATAGGATCAAGTTTTTCTACAGACTAAAATACATCTCGAGTGAGTCTGTCGATACTTTTCTGTTGACATGTTGTTTCAAGTGGATATTAATACAGACTCAACAGTTTCAATTAAATATTAACTTCAGTCAACGAGTTCAAACCGTACAAGCGAATCGAATCATTTGTTTAAGACACAATGTATATAAATGCACACCGCTGTATACATGAAGAGCGCATCAAGAATCCGTATGTAATTCATTTTATTTTTCAGAATCTGAATTTCTTAGATTGACCGGTCGTTTTACCGTTTGGTAAAACATGATAAGTGTAGCGATTCAGTGAAATACTTTTCTTGGTTTTTTTTTATTTTAAAAACCATATAAACTTTTGAAAAACAAAAATTCTACTAGTAAGATATTTTTTCAATACCATAGTAGACATATAAAATTGTACTATTTTTCAGCAACCAGTTTATATATTCTATAGGCACTAGTTATTCGATAAGTAATGGGGTTAATTCACATGCCCACAACCATGGCAATCCCTTCTCAATTTTTTTTTTTTTTGAAAATTAAAATGCATATAGTAACTTAGGATACTAGGTCATGTGCACCTGTGTTCCAATTAAAAGCCTTTTTCATTAAAGAGGGGGGGAGAGCAAACATAACCTGAGATATTGTCGTATCCTTTGGGTTTCAAACAAAAAAATCGGTTCGATTAAACGGTTAAGAAAACGAGATATACGTACAATGATACTAGATGTTCTTCATTTAACACGATACGAAATGTACGTTCAGTGAAACGAGATATAAGTACCGATACGAGATATACGTACACTGATACGAGTTATACACACACTGAAACGAGACATAAGTATGATGGTACGATATATACGTACACCGATACGAAATTTACGTACACTGATACGAGACATACGTACACTGATACGATATATACGTACTAAGATACACGATATACGTACACTGATACGATATATACGTACTAAGATACACGATATACGTACACTGATGCGAAATATTATTACGTATACTGATATGAAATATATGTATACTGATACGAGATATACGTACACTGATACAATATATACGTACACACTGATACGAGATATACGTATAATGATACGAGATATGCATGTAAGTACACTGACACGAGATATACGTACAATGATAAAAACAAAAATTGACGCACTTCCTGAAATTATCTATTTCAACAATTATAAATATGTTTTAGATAATTTTTAAAACCATATTATTATACAAAACTGATCCTTTTCCGAACTTTTAATGAAATGAAACTTTATCCAGTATTTAGTCTATTCTTCTCAATTTGAGAAGTAGAAAGGGAATGATTAATTGACAAAAAAGTACCGTCTATTTGCATTTTAATGTTTACATAAAATGTATGCTATTGTGAAAAGTGCAATTCAAATTCAAATCAATGTACAAACCATTACAATAATAGTTTGAGAGGTGATTCGTATTTTTATTTGTATCGTAACAATAGCTATTATGCCTTTATGTATAATTTAGTGTTTTTTATATAAACTTTGACTGGCCAATCATGACATTTAATTTTTTTTTAAGGTGTGTTTTTTTGCAGACAGCAATTTTTACATCAAATAGATTCATATTTCTATCCTTTCTGTCCCTCAAATGTATAATTCTTCGGAAAAATTCTTCACTATAGATCTAAAATCGTTCATAATAAATCATTCTTCTATATATCCATAAGCTTACAATAGTCGGCACACCTAAAGTATACCAAACATAAAGATCCTTTAATAAATCTTGTGCAATTCAAATGGCAAACTTGTCGGCTAGTCGTAAATTATACCATAGGGTAAAGATTTCAAAACCTTAACACACTTCAATCGTTTTAATACTTCTTAAGGTTAAATGTTTTATTAATACACTTAACTGAAGGACTAAATATATATAATCCTATTCTATATTTATTACATGGAGCATATTTTAGAGTCATATGTATTACTTGTTAATCTTTTAAAGTTGTATATTTATTTGGATCATTGAAAGTTAATGTAAACTTTCTAAATTTAAGTCAAAATAGTTACAATAAACTTCACACTTACTCTCCTTTCAGTTATAATCTTTTACTGATGCTAAGGCAAATCTTCAATTTAATTACAATTTTGGGTTTATCAAAAACTGTTTTCTAAGAAACCCTAAAATAACGGTTATTCGGCCGATATTGCATTGATTTTTTAATAGATATCAGAGGAATTTTAATACTAAACAGTTAGATAATAATGTTGATATGTTGGATTTTTTGTTATATTTTATTTAGATTTTAGTGAATTAGAGATTGATTGTTCTTGTACTTTTACTGTAAAGGTTCTGTTTCTGACCATGATAGAAGACATATTTGTACTTTTTCTAACACTGACTGTTCTTACATGGACTTACATGTAAACGGGGTTTATCATTGATAGATCGTGTTGTCACTGACTGTTATTGAAGGCTATTATCGTGGTTGCAACGTAGCGCGCGTCTGGCGTATACAAATATTTGTTAACCTGTTACCTTTTGATTCGTTTGTTTCTCTGTCCTATATTTTCTCCCATTTATCTGTTATTTATTGTAACCCTGTCGTGCAGTGTTGTCATTTTGATATAATAATTAACGCTGCCATTAAAGCGGGAGGTTCGGCATGCCACAAAACCAGGTTCAACCCACCATTTTTTCATAAAATGCCCTGTCCCAAGTCAGGAAAATGGCCATTGTTACATTATAGTTCGTTTCTGTGTGTGTTACATTTCGGTGTTGTGTCTCTGTTGTGACGTAGATCTCTTATATTTGATACGTTTCCCTCAGTTTTAATTTGTAGTCCGGATTTGTTTTTTCTCTATCGATTTATGAATTTTGTGAAAAGCGGTATACTACTGTTGCCTTTATTTGCAACAAAACTTCCGTATCTGATGGCACTGTGGAGCTTGTGTGTTTTTCATTAGCTACTCATAAAATTACCCTTAGGTTCATCAACAATTTCCTACAGCTTTATTCGTTAGCCTCCTATATTCTAATCTTTGATCCACATGATTTGTGGGTTTCCCAAAACATATTATAGGTGTAATATATCAATTAAAGGGGGCGTAAGCATTCGATATCCGTAACTAATCTAAAAAAAACTGTCTTAAAACTTTAAACTTACTAAAGTGTTACATATAAGGGATTAATATTTTGACAGCCCTAAACAACTGAACTGTATGGTATTATAGTGAAATTTGCTTTTTACAATCATCATTTGATTTACATGATGTCTATGAAGTTAATTCCACATTAATAGGAAATTCCACATTAATAGGGGTAGAACACATAGCAGGAAAGTAAGGTCTTATTATTTTCCATCTTGATATACATCATTCAACTTATTTCGAAGACAAATAAACATAAGTATTTATCTTTGCATATTGTCTTTATCGTAAATAACTCTATTTCAGTAATCTGTTTAAAATATTACTTCAATAATATATACATGTATATATATATAAAAAAAGGGGGTTAAAGGAAGCTAGTAAACAGACACATATAAAAATCCAGGATATAAAGATACTAAAGCTTCTTAAAATTGTTCCGCATTGTATCGCCTACATGTTATATAAATTGTCGACTATAGCTTTATAAACGACATGGTATCTGGTTATCTATAATTTGTAGTACAAAATGTAAATGATCGAAACATGGAAAGAATATTTCCTTAATAAAAGCGTATTTGGTATTTCAATCGTTGATTTTAAAGATAATCACCAATGAACACCTTGAGTGAATAGTGAGTGTTATTTGTTAACTTTAATTTGTTACAAACCCAATACAAATATTTCATTTGCTATAATGCACACAAATCAAATAAACGGACAATGTAATAAGAAACACTATCATAAACCAGAGGAGAAAAGTAAATATTTTAATTAGTATTCTATAATTACAAGATTATCACAAAAAGTAATATGTTAAAGGTAATATTGTAAAGTTTTGATCGTGTCTTGTGAGATTAAAATAATTACATAGACAGTTATTCTACTGTCCTGGCTAATATATATTCTGAAAAATATAGATCTAAAACTGAACGAAAGTGTTAAAGAACATTTTCGAAATTTAATACTTAGTTAAATACAGGCCTGTTGTAAAAAAAAATAAACACAGAAGTAAAAATCAAAAGATTCTCACAATCTCTGAACACTATCATCGCGGCATTCTGACAATCTCTGAACACTATCATCGCGGCATTCTGACAATCTCTGAACACTATCATCGCGGCATTCTGACAATCTCTGAACACTATCATCGCGGCATTCTGACAATCTCTGAACACTATCATCGCGGCATTCTGACAATCTCTGAACACTATCATCGTGGCATTCTCACAATCTCTGAACACTATCATCGTGGCATTCTAACAATCTCTGAACACTATCATAGTGGCATTCTCACAATTTCTGAACACTATCATCGCGGCATTCTCACAATTTCTGAACACTATCATCGCGGCATTCTGACAATCTCTGAACACTATCATCGCGGCATTCTGACAATCTCTGAACACAATCATCGCGGCATTCTCACAATCTCCGAACACTATCATCGCGGCATTCTCAAAATCTCTGAACACTATCGTCGTGGCATTCTCACAATCTCCAAATACTATCATCGCGGCATTCTCACAATCTCTGAACACTATCATCGTGGCATTCTCACAATCTCTGTACACTATCATCGCGGCATTCTCACAATCTCTGAACACTATCATCATGGCATTCTCACAATTTCTGAACACTATCATCGCGGCATTCTCACAATATCCGGACACTATCATCGCTGCATTCTCACAATCTCCGAACTCTATGTTGCAAAATATTGAAACAACATGTATAATTATATTAATGTACATGGCAAGAAATATTGGACACTGGACGTTAAGCAACCCATAATCAATCAATGCATTTATGTGCTAGAAGAATTCGGTAGATTTCCAAATGTCACACAGATGTTAACGTATAAGAATTGTTTATTGGGTCAGAACTACAGTTCTTGGACGACAAATGAGTTAAAAGTATTACATAATGCTGCAATAATCTATTACTAGTAGTCTTTTGGTTGATCAATTAACTGCAGGACCAAACTCCGTTTGAAACGACAAATTTAAAACCGTATTCGTTTCGACAAGAGGGAAAAGTTCCTTCAGGCAAGGAAATATGTAGAAGTCAGTATGATACTAAACCCCTAAAGGGAAGGATTGTGCCTGATGTTCATCTTTCAGTCAGTTTAATTGAAGTCTGGAGCTGGCATGTCAGTTAACTGCTAGTAGTCTGTTGTTATTTATGTATTATTGTCATTTTGTTTATTTTCTTTGGTTACATCTTCTGACATCAGACTCGGACTTCTCTTGAACTGAATTTTAATGTGCGTATTGTTATGCGTTTATTTTTCTACAGTGGTTAGAGGTATAGGGGGAGGGTTGAGATCTCACAAACATGTTTAACCCCGCCGCATTTTTGCGCCTGTCCCAAGTCAAGAGCCTCTGGCCTTTGTTAGTCTTGTATTATTTTAATTTTAGTTTCTTGTGTACAATTTGGAAATTAGTATGGCGTTCATTATCACTGAACTAGTATATATTTGTTTAGGGGCCAGCTGAAGGACGCCTCTGGGTGCGGTAATTTCTCGCTACAATGAAGACCTGTTGGTGACCTTCTGCTGTTGTTTTTTATTTGGTCGGGTTGTTGTCTCTTTGACACATTCCCCATTTCCATTCTCAATTTTAAGTCTAATAATTATGTGACGAAATACTTGGTAGTTAACTGTTTTTAAAATTTGAAATGTATATGTAATTTGTATGCCAAAAGTCACTGTTGAAACAAGGATTCTGTTGTAAATAAACTCATCATAGATACCAAGACTAAATTTAGTAACTGTGAATTAATAAACAAATAAAAAAGTTTATAGAGGACCGCAAAATATTCATTTCAGCAGACACTACTGGTCAGCCTAATTTCAGTTCTTTTGCAGACCCCTTGAAAGCGGGCTGGCGTGGACTACGAAATGGAAACAGGTATATTTTGTATATATGAAAGAAATGAAAATGTCTACATTAATGGTCCATGCAGTTATCAAAAAGAGCAGGTCACATAAAAAGATAATCGACCAGACAAAATACGCCCATAACTCTACAATGAAGACGACGGCCATATATCGAGTGCAAAAGACTAAAAGTGTGACTATAAATTCTTCTATCATAACGGGTTGATGCATCATATGAAATACCATCACGAATTAAATCATTTTCCATTAGATAAAATTTAATAAAGATTGGTTTGACTTTCATCCAATATCTGTGAACCTAAGATTAAGAGAAAGATCAAAGGATTTAAATCCTATGACAATGTGTAAACATGGGTCGACATGTTTATCGAAACACTAGGTTATTAATGAATATAAATATGTCTAAAATTCAATGATATAGTATAAGTCATAGATTGATAGGTAAGGTTGTGGTGGTAAAGGTTGAAGTAAGTAACATGATTATTGCTTTTCAACATCAATGCTATCTATTATAACAAGAGTGCACACGCTGAAATGTCTCGCCGACAGCATTTGTCATGATCGCACTTCTGTAAAAGTGTGTGATGTCGGGATGCTTAAAAACAAGTACCACCAATTTAACATAATCAATTATCCACGTAAATTCGGTCAAGGTCGGAGGAGTCCTACCAGACAGATATTTGCGCCTTATAATCGGTACAATACACCAAATATATATCATGTTGGCTTTTCCTGTCAAGTTGCTCAGTGTTTAGTTTTCAATGTTGTATATGTTTGTCGGGTTTTTGGGGTCTTTATTCTGCCTTGGCGTGGTCAGTTCAGTTTTTGAATAATGAATTTGGGCCTTTGATACCTTTCGTCTCTATTTTGCTTTGATATAATTTCTAGATACAGATATATACGCCAAAGTCGAGTAGACAAAGTAGTCCAACAATGTATCGGTAGCTTGTCAACACCAATGTCCAGAATTGAATCCTGCACGTGTCAGGTTTCGACTATCTCCTTAAATGAATAAGATTGTCAGTTTTCATAGGTTGATGGTTCTCTCCGGGCACTGTGGCATTCTCCGCCAATAAAAACTGACCGCCACGAAAGGCGCAGTAGTGCTGAAAGTGGGAATAGAACATTAATTAACCAACCAATCAATCCTAAACAAACAAAAAATTATTGACAAATTAGGTGAAGGTAATATGAACCTTCAAGACAGACACATGCACCTTATTCCATACACGAAATACAGTGTTCCTATTTATGGAAAGAGGAAAAACCAGGAAAATTTAATGTGGTCAAATTCAGAAGACACGGCTAACATTACAATCATTATATTTAAACACCAAATACAAAAAGTATATTGCTTATAGTATATAAGAAACAGAACATACGACCGAAAACTTACCAAGCATGAACCCTAAAAAGGAGAGGTCAAGGTCATAAGAAACATGCCAGCGGACATTTAGACCTTAATTTCTGAAATACGGACTACAACGAAAACGTGAACTTGGTCACCTATTCATGAAATGAGGTCAAGGTTAGGTGGACAATGTCTGACGGACACGTAGACCTTGCAAGGATACCACATACCAATTATATAGTTATATGAATAAGTTCTGAAATATGAAGCTTTATACAAATAATTCATACCGCCGCCATCGACGAATAGTAATCCCTGTGTCTCGCATTCTGCGACAAAAGTTGCAGACAAGACAAAACTATCTTGGAATAATAGATATATAATAAAGCTTTTCACTAAGGAAAACAGTTGTCTAATATTCATGACAGTATCATGTGTCCTTTGAACTTTTTCGGGGAGGGGTGAAAGGTGGATGAAAATATTATTTCATCAGTGCATTGTAACTAATGCATTATGATGATCAGTCTTGGATTTGTTTTCTCTCAACCAATTTATGACTTTTGAACCCCGGTATACTACTAGCTGTTGCCTTTATTGGAGACTATATTCAGTGGTCATTTTGCTGCAATACACCACTTGTTCACTTAATTACGGAAAGCCATTGTATTCAGGCAACTTTGTCAAACATTTATATTCAATCCAGATTATCATTTTTACAAGCAAATGAACAGCAGTAATAAAAACAAATATTTTTACGAGACCGGCGGACATTGAACTATGGAAATACAAGTGATTAACATGAAACATTCCATTCTTGCACCTGCATCATTAAATAATAGAAAGCTATAAATACTCCTTTGCTACAATCGATTTTGATGAACTAAAGTCGTTGTTTTTAATTCATTCCTGTACAAATGCAAAATTACTGGACCATAATTGTGAAATTGACGGCTAATCCTAGATAAAAAGTGAAGTTATTGGATTTCAATTTAAATCATACAGATGATAGTACTCCATCATTTCTGAAAGACATAGAAAGGCGTTAATTGATTTTGAAAGTTGCGTATATCTAGCATGAACAATACTGGAAGTGGACCGGGTGAATTTTAATCCTCTGAATTTAGTTTCGGATTATTGATCAATAAAATGGTGTTACTGTCAATAATGCCAGTATGGGGTATACGCAGATAAAAAGATGACGAATTTTATAGATGTTGGTATAATCAAATCCCAATTTATAAAATACGATAAAGGTTTAATATATGTTTATACTTTTTTTTAGTGTGTTAAGCTTGGTCATATATCATGCAATTTCTATATAATACACGAATTCCATTGTATCTCACTTTGGCGAAACCCCTTCGAAATATGTGATCAGTGGAGGATATAGAAATTTTCATAAGAGAGGGGGCATTGAGTGCCCTAGAGGGAACCCGCTCCAAACATGCTTCAGTGATTTCCTAAATTATCAATCAAATATCCCCCTTAAAAACCCCTAAATCCGCCTCTGGTGATGCTAGATGCTAGAGTAACACGCATGATATTTCTATTTTTTTCTCCTCAGTTTCATTTATTAAACAAATAGTCTGCAGAAAAGTATAATTGAGGTCTCGAAATTACTTTTAATGAGCACAGTTACCAGGTTCGGTTAGCACAGCCCTAGTTCTTTGGTTTTAGTTTGATAAGTAGAGTTGGTGTCGTGAATGAATTCACCGTAACCTTCTTTGCATTACATTAATAAATTTACTGTTTTGTGATCATTACCTGAATAGTGTCAAGTACTTTATGAACTACTATGTTGACACATTTAATAAAAGAAACATATAGTTAGTAACAACGGTATGAAGAATTGATAAAAGTCATCACACAGCGGTTTAGAATTTTAAAGTTTCAAAGTCCGTATATTTGATCAATTAAACATGTTTTGAACTCGTTATTATCAAAATATGAAGGTATGATTGCCAAAAAAAATATTGAAAAATAAGGAGATGTGGTATGAATTGCCAGAGACCACATGATGTATAGGTTAACGACAATGGGTCACCGTACTCTTTGGAATCATATGATTGTATGTCTAAACTATATTTCGTATTTTTACAAAACTCATATTACAATAAATCAAAATAACTCTAGATGTACCTTGTATGGGTGATAATATTAACACTATGGAGGGGTTTCATGTTGGGTTGGGACTGAGGAACTACAAAAACGTATCAAACATAAAACTACGTGTTCGTAGTATTATAAAATGGATTCATTCAAGGGATGTTAAGTCGTCAAATACATCGCTGAGTTTAGCTTTTTGCAACAACAACAAAAGGGTTTTAACACACCCTTTAACCCCTACAACCGCTCGTTATCAATTCATATCCACCGTGCTGAATTATTTACTCATCTTGTTCTTATTACAGTCATATTGATATTAAGATAATTTTTCATGTTCTAAGCTTAAATTTTTCAAGTTCTTGCTTGAATAAACTATAATTTATGAAATTTTGCATTTTAAAGAAGGTTGAATATCCTCCATAGTTTATATATATATATATATATTGCCCACATAATTTATTCTATACATACTAGGTTGATATAGGGTTTAACAATATAATCACAAATACATATGTCTGTTGACAGACCTTTATAATACATGTAAGGGTGTCTGTTTGGTCGATTGAGAAGGTAAATCTTAACATCTGCATTACACAAGAAAGAATGCAAAATTTAATTTTAAACATTTAAGTGAATTTTAAAAAGTCCCTACCTGAAATTCCAGCCCATAGTTTTCACGAAGGTATTCTTTTAACTTCGGATACACATTTTCCATCAATGCATTTCTTTCTAGTGTAGTATCTATTAAAAAAAAAAAGAAGAGACGATTAGAATATTATACATGTGAATGTATTATTGTAAAATCATTGATTCAAATCACGTATATTACAATAAAACTGTTACTGTTTAAAGCAAATAAGTACTTTCTGACAAAACAAAGATAGACACAAAGACAACCAGGGTCGGCCCTATTTTAAATCGACCTTAAATGTTGCATTTTTGCAACGATTTTTATCAAAAACGCATCATGTAAATATGCAGTATGATACTTTAAAATTTAAAAAAATATATTGTGTAGGTTGAACATCCCATATTGAAAGAAGGGGGGGGGGGGGGGGTATCTAGTAAAACACGTCAAGTTTAGCCCGTTCGTCCGTCATAACTTTAGTTTCCGGTCGATTTTCAAATTATCGCCGGACTTAATATTTTGGAATGTTAACACGGACTATAACATACAGGTCAATTTTAATTTTGATGGTTCTGATATGCTATGTATGCCCCCCCCCCCCCCCTCATTTTTACCTTAAAAAAAATGTGTTTTCCTCGGTTCACGGACAATAATGATGATATTAAATCGTAAGAGTCATAGACCATTAAATACAGATCAATCTAAATGTTGATTGTTTTGAAATAATATGCCCTTTTTGACCGAAAAATTGTGTTTTCTTCGGTAAATGGGCAATAATGATGATATTTAATCTTTTGAAATTGAACACAATGATCAGATCACTAAACAAAGGGCGAGTTAGATTTTGATGCTTTTGACATTTACAAGTCAATAGGTATGACCATAGATTGTCATAGTCCTTAAAATACAGGTCAAAGTCTATTTTATCATTTGGAGATTATTGCTATTTAAGGGTTTATTTATTCCCTTTAATTACATAAAAACTTCAGTTTTTTTCCAGATCTGAATAAATCTATTATGTTAGGCGATCTTTTAAGATTTTGACACAATGCTATTAAACATAAATTGCAGGTCACATTCAATTGGAATTTTGTTTTTTGTGTTCACCATATATATGTATAAGAGGTTTTTTTTGTGTTTTATACTGTAAGCATCTGTATCATTAAATTTATTGACAGCATTGTTGCACGGTTGATAAATCGATATACATTATCGCTTTAAATAATTTCATTATATTTCAGAACTAAGTTAAAATCTTTCTAATTATTTTTTTTCCAAAAAGCAATTTCATAGAATTGATTGATATATAATTTCTTTGTTCTAAAAAATGCCGGTGACAAATATGTTTCTTTTGAAATAAATTTTAACAAACAAAGTTGGAAAAAGAAATTAAAAAATCATTGTTTTCTTTCAATATTTAGAAAAGTAACTATATAATGACGAATACTTGTATTTAAAAAATAGCTTTTAAAATTAACACTACATTAATTTCTGCATTCTTTGATTTCTATTTTAGAGATATTTATTTGTGTCTATCAATAATTCATGTTCTGATTTAGATAGTATCGAACTTGCAATGTAATACTAATCATGTGAAACATAGAAAAGTCAAAGTTTAATTTGAAAGAAGGCATTAACAGCATTTGTTATCTCAGTAAAAAAAAGGGAATAGCTGGAAATAACTGTTTAATTGCATTATAACAATACTGAATACATCTTGAAACTCAGATTTTACAATATCATAGATCTTTTTGAAACGAATTCTCAACTGTTATAGAAAGAACGAAGAAGTTTAAGCCACATTCTTTAAATGAAGTCATATCTTGCATTTATTGTTATTTTTGTTCATGAATCTACATTTTTTGTATTGTCAACATGCAATTGACAACATTTTATACAATGCACATGTTAAGTATTTCCTTGTCCTTTATTTCGAGGTACAAAGAATATTTTCTTGTTAAACATTGTTTGCTTGGTTTTCAATCAATTATAAATCCACCAGCCCCCGATACTCCGACTCCTGTCGGAGAAAAAGACAAAAAGAGTTACAAGCCACACAACCACAAACTCCCTATACCCCGAATCCTGTCAGAAAAATTGACTCTTGAATAAACATAAACAAACAACAACGAACCAGGAACAACACATTCACCTTACATTGACGTGTTACAGGTACAAATGTTCAGAACTTATGCATGTACTCAAAGTATGGAAAAAATCTAATATATTCCTTTACACTGACTGAAACTAGAAACCAAACATCTAAACTCCTTAACATATTGCTTTGGCTAACCGATATAAAACTAAAAATTGGTGGTATGATGCCAATGAGACAACTCTCAACAAGAGACAAAATTACAGCAATTAGCAACTTTAGGGGAAATTCCTTTTTACGATCTGATAGAACGATGCTTTTGGTTGAAATAACTGAAACTGTGTGTTCAGTAAATTCGGGTACTCAAAACAATGACCAATTGAAATTTTAAAAAGTTCCTATATGTCAAAAGACAAAACGAGATAAACAATGGACATACAATGAGGACCTACAGAAGTACAGGGATTAGCGTTTCACTCTGTTTATGATTTATCTCTAAGCATCGAACTATTATATTTGTTACCATTATAAATGGAATTGATTTTGTCTGGTTATTGTGTTGCCAATAATACTAAACATTAACTGCAGATGAAAATAATACGGGAATATTAGGTAACATCGCTGTCGGATGAAAGTTGTTAATGGAAACATGTCTTGTATAGATAGGTTAACAAAGGAATATTAAATATTTCACGCTTAATTAAAAATCACGATTATGTAGCAGTATAGCAGGCGCTTAGATCTATTTGCTTTATTAGCTTTATTATGCTATGTGAAAGGGTTATAGTAAAAAATAAGAAATAATCGAAATATAACAATTTCAATAGATTAAAAAAGATTCGGAAGATACTAAGGAGAAATTCCAACATCAAATGTTAAAGCAAAACTAATAACGCCATATACAGCAAGTAAAATCCAGGAAAACGACGAAACGAAACAAATCCGAAAAACTAAAAAAAAGAGTAACTTCATTAAGCCTTATACGATAATCCTTATTGTCAAAATTAAAATGTCTGTAAATAGTAAGTATAAAATGCTGGTACTGAATTATTGTACTAGAATAACTGCGATATACTTCATGTCCAGCGGCAAATATATATATATATGCTCTTCAATAAATCAGGCAAGTTATATTCTCATCAATTGGCAGCAGCTCGACTTACTTTGTTAAAACTATCGGTATCACTATTTTTTCTTTTGGAGACGAAACGTGCGCTTGACATTAAAAAATATAAACACGACTAACGACAGTCGTGGCGTCATGAATGTTTTGCGATTACGGGGACTAGTATTTTAATAATAATAATATTAATAGCTTTATTTAAAACCAATTTTCAATAAGGCTCTCTATATATACATACAATGTTAACAATATGAATAAAACATAATTAATCTACTATTACACACATGATCTTTAATGATGTTTTGTTTTTTACCATAAGCAAGAAATGTAGCCTTACAGCAGTTCACCCATTGAGTCAAACAATGATTTCTTGGCTCTATATCGTGCGAAGAAGTTGCATCCTACAAAAACTTGTTTTTTTATTTTATTTTCATATACCTTATGGTTAGTTAAACTGACGTGCATTCAGTAAGAATCCGTTTTGTAAAGTTCAGTTGTTGTCTGCTTTGGAATATGTCTCATCTGGTCAAAATATAACTTCCGCACTATATATCTTTAGAAAGGGGAGTTTGTGTGTAAGTTAGTCAATGTGTTTTCATTGAACTTGTTAGTGATTTATGTAACGCTAGTATTTGCGATAGAATGATTTTAATGCACAATGATATATGAGTTTTAAGGAGCAGTTATCAAATTTTGATGCAAACGTAAATAAGCGTTTTATATGTGATCATTCCTTTCATACCCACTTGTAACTCTCGGTATGATTGTCTTTAATACCAGGTGCCCTTTTTATTACTTACATCAATATATGCGACTTTATTTCTCACTTTCACATAAAAAAAATACAAAATGAAAACATAT
Source organism: Mytilus trossulus (assembly GCF_036588685.1). Classification (NCBI taxonomy): domain Eukaryota; kingdom Metazoa; phylum Mollusca; class Bivalvia; order Mytilida; family Mytilidae; genus Mytilus; species Mytilus trossulus. The sequence goes on along the minus strand of NC_086374.1, from coordinate 43,164,884 downwards.
TTTATATTTAAACAATTAAATTCATCTTATTAGTTTTTTATTAATTTAAATTTAATTTCATTCGAACTTCCATTAATATAGTATTTCAATTCCCAACGTATTTAAATATTTATCAGAGGCGCTTATAAATATTGAATCCGGTATATAATATATATTTTCACGACTCGTTTCCTCTATTCATTAGAATTTGAAATTAAAATTGCAATCGTTATTTTACATAAGTTGTAAAATACACTTGCACTATCATAGTCATTTTTAAATGTTTGTGGTTAATACATGTATATCCAACTAAATAAAAGGTTTTCTTATAACAGCCCAATTAAAAATGAAATTAATAGTTTGAATAATATAGTGTATATCATTTGGTATGAGGTATTCGAAAAGAACAGCAATATAAACAGTTTTTCCTAATTTTTTGTTGTTGTTACATATAAGTACGTCTGAGCCAGTGACAACTCTACAACAGATTTATCCATCGGATCACCAACAGTGATGGTGATGCATGGCTATGTATATTATGTATATACAACTCGTCTAAACATCAACCCAACAATGTTAGATCTGTAAATTTGCTTTCGCAAATTTTTTGTTCTTCCCTCGCCGGGATTCGAACCCATGCAACTGAGATATCGTGACACCAAATCGCCTGCACTGTAGCCGTCCCTTTAGACATATATATATATAGGGACGATGTGATGAACACATATACAGTACCCTGCCATGGTCAGCACATCGAGGAAATTAATATCCACCGAAGAAATATGGAATCTGGGTTCTTGATCTTAAGTTTTGAAAATGATATGTGTGGTGAGGTTTTTCTATATTACTTTCTATTCTTATTGCTTAATCTTTGAATATATATTTGTAGATGATAACGTTTTTATATAGCAAAAAACCGTAAGAGCGAACGAGAAGAACATAATGATTTTCTTAGTATTTCGCAGACGAGTGAAAGCTTAAATCAAAGACCACACCAGAAGAGTAACAGGGTTTTGCTTTCAATATATAGTCACAAATGTGTTTTATAATCCGTAATTTTTATAAAGAGTAACTACAGGACGCTGTCAAGAATTGGACCCTCTTTAAAAAAACCGCTAGTCAAATACCTTTGACAAATAAAACCTCTAAGTGTGACTGGATTGTAATTTTACTTAGATTTTTTAACGTTGTATCGAATTATACGTTTTTAATCTGCTGAAAATAAATTAAACTGATTACATTTATTGTACTCATTCACTTGGTTTATGTATATAAATAGGATGGATACATATACACTTATGTCATATGTGTCCAACTATTACACGAATTGCTTCCTAATAAAAAGCTTTTCGGAAATATTCGGTTATGTATTTTTCTATTCGGTATAATGCATTACTTTAATAGTTCTAAAATAAGTTAACAAAACAAAACTTTTGACAACCAAAAGATAAAAATTTTGAGAAGACGTTTGCACCAATCTTAGTATCAGAATATAGTTACAATAATTTGGTCAAATTCAAGAGGATGTTATCTCGATAAGGACACAATAGATTTTTTTTAAATGTCAAGTGATGTTTAATCCTTACCTGTAAAAGTTGAACTTGTAAAAATACGAACAATTTTTGAACTTTGAGCCGGTAACTTTTCCAACGATCCAGACAAAACATGCTTTAACCTTTCCTGGTCTTCAGACGAAAAATCACCATTTTCCTGTCCAGCTTCAGGTACATGCCCATCTTGATTCGTATTTACATCCATAATAAATGCAAGTTAGTTGTCACGAACAGTTATGTAATATCATTACCACTAAACATGTTGAAAAGTGTCACTGGATCACTGATTTCTTAGTTGAATTTATTCGTTTTACATCGCTTCACTCAATCACTTTTGGATAAATTATTACACGCGATATTTGACCTGCTAGGTACACCACCGTCTTATTAAATTTTCACCCGTTTGTTTACGGATTAAACTTAAAGGTATTATCAGTGAAAATATTAGAACAACATTTATCGTCAACCTTCGTTGCTACGCCATTTATTTGGACAATAAATACAAACATTTAACACGAGTTTGTTTTGTGTAGTAATTTAGACAGTGAATAGATAATCACACACGATAAAAATTGTACCAATAAAGTATTTTAAAAACCACCAGTTCACCAAACGATTTATTTTCTCCAATTCCGAATAAATTCCGGGTTCCGGGTAGACTCGTAAAAGACTTGTCGATATAAATAGTAGTTGAAATTCTTATCAAATATGTCCGTTATAAATAGAAGTACAAAGTTTTATCAAACAGGTTGACTCTCAAATCCGTCTTTCCTGCAAACATTTGGTGATAATATTTTAACAATGACTTCGGACATTGACGCCTTCACAACTAAATGCGATAGTCACTTCACTTCGATCCTTTACTGTAATTACAAAGTATAAAGATCGATCAACTGCATTTATATAGAATTTATCAGTTATCGGTTTTTACCTGCTACCTTTGCGACAACCATGTAAGCTTTAGCCGTTTATTGTTTATAAAGGAACTTAGACATTTACATAAAACTAACCATATTCAACAAAACTATTGGATTTGTATAGACAGTGTGTAATGAAACAGTGATGAAAGGCTATAATTATATAAGAGGTACAGAATACAAAAAAACAAAGCTGCGAGCAATGGAATTCTGTTCGAGATAAACATTACTGCAATAGAAGCGATAAGGGAGACCACAACGTTTGCTATATTGGTTAATCATTGCGAGAGCACGAGAGGAACATAATGATTGCTCACAGTCAGTATGTATTTCGCACAGACGTGTGAGAACTGAAACAACTCCATACATCAGCTATTATATTAAATTAAGTTATTTACTTTCAACTTTTCAACTTTTATTAACACTCTAGACAGTTTACACTGTAACAAGAGGCAGACAAATAATACAAGTAATAGTTTACAATGGTGAACAAGATAGAAAAAAATATACATACATAGTTCATCATACCTAAATCTCTGTACACAAGTATACACATACATAACACGTGATAATCATTCAAAGCTAAAATAATGGGATATGAGATCGCCAGTCGATTACATGTAAGTGATAATATATTCGAATCATAGATATTTCATAAGTTTTTTTTATAAAAATAGACAAATTATTTAAGACTTTTACATTACATGGAGACATTAAACCTTTCATTTTATATTCTAAAGGGTTAACAATATAGTAATTTGGGATATATGCACGTCTTAATTTTTTAACCTCGTCATTTTGACATACAAATAAGTAATGAAACTGATTTCCAATACAATTATTTTTGCACAAAGTACATAGTCTTTCCTCTTTTGGAATATTATGCCATCGACCAGTTTCTAGTGGAATTCTGATATTTGAGCATCTAAGTTTGGTAATATATATTCTATTTTTTTTTTTTAATTTTACCAAATAATTTTCTGAGCAAAAAACGTGTTTAAACAGTAAATAATATCCACCTCTAGAAGAGTTTTCAGCACCACTAAACCACTTTTGAATACAGAATGTAACATAAACGAACTTGAGGTCCATTGCAAATTAGTCGTAACGCGTTTGAAAGCAATCCATATTAAGTGCCATCCAACACTTTTTTTGTAAAGCTTTTAAGATGTTTGGATGTTTACAAAATGTCTGCTATTGTTTTATATGGTTGCATTTGTCGTCGTTCATTGGTCATTTTAAAAATCCGTCAATATTTTTGTACGGCTGACTTGTGAGGAAAATACGACTTTTAACATTCAAATTTTGGTGTCCGACATAATGCAACGTAAGTTCTGCTACTTCAGAAGATAAGTAAGGTGTAGGTACAGTGTCCACTACATATCGGTCAACTACATAAAATCTTACCTAATTTTGTTATGTATACATTAGGACAATTTTGTTGTGTGGTTGACAATATTGTTATATAGGTGACAAAAAGCAAAAGTCAACATAAGTTATTAAAAACTTATAATAACCGAAGTTATCAATAAAAGGTCATTTCAATACCACTAAAGGAGAAAAGCGATTTCATTGAGCCACAACTCCTCTGAAACCTAACCCGAATAATTCAGTCCCTCCCCGTAATCGATCTATCCTACTTGCGTTAAATCGAAATTTTGGTGATTTTGCGTATAAATGCAGTGTTTTATTAAGACTGCATATTTGAGATTTTGATCATATAAATAATTCAGAGTTCATTAGATTATATAATTTAAGATATTTTCTCAATTTTTATCTAAAATATGCACGGATTTTGAAAACGATCCTTATGTTGGTATTTTATCAAATACATGTATATATCTATTTATTTATGACAAAACTCCTCGGTTATTTTGAAGACAATTTCTTATTTTAGAAAAGAAAATATTTTAAAAATATAAATAAAAAAGTAACACAACCACAAACTGAGAATAAGTGTTTACAACCTTTTAAGCAATGACAAAAATATAGTTATCTATTAAATCCTCTAAACGACAAAATCAGAAACTATTAAAAAGAGAAAAACAATAGCATGATTTATGTAAAAGCTATAAACGAAATACAAATATGGCATACAGCAACCAACAACAGCTATTCAATACATGTTCCTTACTTGGGACAGGCACATTAAGAACGTGAATATAATGTTATTTTAACACATCTATATGCTCTAAACGCAGCTGCTTCACGGAAAATGGCATAAGAAAAGCTAACAAAACAAATAGTTTGGATGAGGTCTACTCTTACACATAATGGACAAAGAGGTTAAGAATCTACCAATTTCTCAACTGGTTTATTTTCTTCCAGAAATCTCAATTTTACGCACGTAGAGTTTTCCTATAAACATTTTCAATTTTCTCCACAACTTTTTGAATCTAGCAATTCTGAAAGAAATAGAACACAACAACAGTGATATTGTCAAAAAGATTTTTTTGTGATAACATAAACCTGGATCGTTCAGTACCTCCACTTGATCGATCTATTGCAACTAGGGCACTTGTTTCTTACTACTTTGCTAGTTTAGTAATAGTAAATCGGTGGAATATAACGACTAAATTATTCGGATTAGTAAGAAATTGGATAATTCCTTTAATTTGAGAATATTGATAATTGAATTTGTATGAAAGTTGTGTACATGATGACAGTTTAATTAACATTAAGCAAAATATTCTACGATGACATGATCAGTTATATCATATAAGCTGGTGAAAATATGAAAAACTCTAATTAAAAACATCATCCTTATCTTTTATTAATTATATTATAGCAGGTCATGGTCCATTCTTTATGCAGTCTTTGTTTCATGCTACATTTGTATATTCCAATAAATAATCCAAACAGATACATAATATGGATCATGTAAATAAATCTACCCATAGGAATTTATCCATTTTTTTTCACGTCCCAACAATTCAAATATTCATTACAACCTCTTAACAACATTTCCATTTTAATTTACTTTTATTTTGATCTAGGATGCATAAAATATTATAGCTAATTATTTAACTTTTGACACTTTAATTATATTTGATCTTGTGTGTTTCCATGCAATTTAAATAGTTTCAGATATCATATTACAGTATTAGTGACATAACTCCATTCAACCGAGAGAAGAAAAAACAATTTTATTTGTTGTTTGTCTGAATGATCTGTCAATCAAAATGCAAATCCAATACATGTATCATGTATTTTTGCAAAGATACTTAGTCTAGCTCTACCCTAGCCCCTTGTCATAATTTTGTAATAGACTGGCAGCCACGTTTAGCCGTTTATTAAGATGGCAGCCAGTTTTTTTCCAGCATTCAATTTCACTGATATGTATAAATAAAAATGTATAAGACACAAACGTTCCAAAAGTCGTTTTCAAAATGTTAGTTAAATATAAAAGCACATCATTTGTCTACGGAATTCGAAATTTTCACGGCTTGTGATTCCCAAAAGATGACAATTCGTTTTAAATGCCAATGATTCTAGCAGCCACTAATATTTATGAGGACACTGTTTATTTGGTAGAAAAATTGTAAAATTTAAAATCGTTTTTTCCCCGTTTTTTTTCAACTTTTTATTTATTTCCTCATAATAAGAAGGTACTGAAACAAGGTAGGAACATAAAATAGAAAAAAAAAACAACTACCATTGTTTTTAATTGTTTGAGTAAGTTGTCATATCGTGTAATGTATAATTATGTTGCCAAGAACGGAATAATAAACATATGCAATGTACGACTGAATAATTACATAAGGCTTTCCGTACACTCTGCATCCTTAAACATCCAATATATCTGTTGAAACCAATTTCAATATTTATTTATTTCAATATGGAACAATACATTTCTATATTCACGTCGTGTTAGGTAGCACAGTTATAAAATAAAATTAAAAATGAGCCACAAAATGTTTTATCTTCTTTATTCCTTGATTTTCAAAACACTAACCTAACTGTTTGTGTTGTCCATGTGCATATGTATGTAATCAGCATCTTCCATAGATTTGATTTTAAAAAGTTAAAGGGATGAAAAATAATTCCTTTTATGTGTATCCATGGCAACATTCTGCATTTATTTACCATTAGCTATTGCAAAAACAAATGTCACATGTCCCCCAAAAATTTGGATCAAACTAAAATTTCAATGCCTTTGAGTGATAACTTTTTAGAAACTATTTACATAAATCTTCCTAATGGTCAAATAAAAAATGGGTGTCTTTCGCCTCGTTTTTTCGTAAAATTTAATCACAAAGTTCGTGCGACAAAAAGTTGGAAAAAACACATTACAATAATGGTATGGACATACAAATACGGACTGTCATATAGAAAACAGCCCACATTACATACATTATATTATCTTGATGTTCATATAAACCCAATACGAAGGCTATTTTAATACTCAGCTATCCAAAAATGAATTGTATTGTGCACTAGCTCTTATGTTTGGAAATTCAAAATGCGAAATTACACACCTAACTGTGGAGTGCTACCTTAATTTTTTTTAATGTGAACTAGAATTGGTATTAGTAGTAACTAAATAGGGATATTGCATGAGTATTGATGAAAGTTCCCCTCTAAGAATATAAACTGTACTCGCAATCTCGTAAAATGAAAAATTTAAACCGGAAAATATTCACCAATTACGATATTTGTATTCTAGATACCCCTAGAAAAAGCAGCTATTCGTGCATTGTAGAACATTGTATGGAGGTACATAAATGTAGCGGTCTGATTAAAGCTGAGTGTCCTGATGGGGGAGGGAGGGGGTCGTCTTATCACGATATTTTGCCAATCACGATTCACAGAAAATAAATTTTCATGATCACGGATCACGAAAATATATATAAAAAAGAATCTATAGAAAAACGGATCACGATAGCGAAAATGCGCCAATCACGAAGTACGAAAATAACCCATCAGGCCCCTCATTACTACATAAACTATGTTGTTCTCGTATAGTTGTTCTCACCCTCTTTATAAATTAAATTCACCAGGAACAAGTTAACATTCGATTCTTTAATATTTACTTCTAATATTTAACTTCTCAATTAAATATTTATTATTTAATAAATTTGAGTAATGACAAATGGTTTTCAAATATTTACTTTTTCCCTTTACATGGGAGTCTTTGGAGAGAAGGCACGACTTAATACATTGTACAAGACTTTTATTATACCTGTACTTTCATATTGTACTTGTAGTTATTAAAACTATTAACGATATAATAATCCAGTCTTTTTAAACATAATATGGAACTTGTTTAAATACTTGTGCATGACTTAATGTAAAGGATAAAACATTTTCACGTAAAACACTTTAATCGTTTTTCATTCAATGAAAAAAAATGTGATATTAATTAAACAATTACGCGATGCTTATTATCAGTCAGTTAAAAAGTATGATACGACCGGTATACTACTACATGAATACGACATCGACCATTTCTCTTATGTGGGTGGCATCTTTAAATAAATACTCTTAAGTAAAATTTCTATCTTTCATAGCATAATTTCAGCTCAATAGATAATAATTCGATCTACAACATATTGATCTAAATTAATAAATTACGAAGAAGCTAATGATGAACTTGGCTGTTTCTTTTAGTTCTTTATAACTACTATGGTATAAGATATGTAAACATCCCTGATGTTCCTATGTTTGACTTTGAAAGTGTTCATATTTAACAAATTAAGACTAAGCAACATACAATGGGGGTAATTTCAGGTGCTCCGGAAAGGTAAGTAGATCCTGCCCTACATGTAGCACCCATCGTGTTGGGCATGTCAGTAAAATCAGTTAATAAGTTTTATTCATTAGATCACATTCGGGAAAGGGACACAACGACACGAGGAACATACCGGCTATCATATGTGAAACGGATATTCGATAGTGGTCAACCAACTCGTGATGGCGTCCGTAGAACTTACGAAGGGATGATTTAAGGTGTAGTCTTCCTTCCCCTTACAAAGCCCTGGAACGTCAAAACAACTTCATTTTGGACTGAAAAGCTTATAGCGGTTGTAAACATAAACAGATAACATCAGACATGATACAGACAAAGCCAAAGACTGACAAAGTGAGGGTGTAAACAGGTGATACAGCCTTCACATTTGTTCAGGTTTATTGTTCTCATGGTATGTAAATCACACTTATTGACTGGTCACATTCAGGAGGAATCATACATATAGATTTTTTTAATTCTTAAATGTTGCCTGATTAACATGAATTACAGTAAAACATATTTTAAACTTATTAAGGATGAAAAAAATGAGCAATAAATGTTATAGTTGTTTCAAAGTAGTTAGATCAGAATGGAAGGTGGGTCAACTAGAGTGCCACCTTCCTTCAGAAAATCCTTGTACTCAGTCAGGAGTATGACACTTGGTTTCTACATTGGTTGATAACGTTTGATTGTGTCAGTTATTGTGGACTTTCCCTCTTTTTCTTTGGTTCATGTAACTCGGTAATTTTGAGAAAATTTTTGGATGCCCCATTGTGGAGATTTCATAATTTTATAAACATTATTAGAAAATGATAAAATTATTTTTGGTTAGATTTCAGTTCAAATATTTATTGTGTATTGAATATGACATCGCCTCCTGGAGCGCTCTTTTGTCCTTATGTCCAGGACACAGTGGTAACGTTAGAGACACTCTCTCATTTTTTGCTTTCAATGAAATTGTCGTGTTCGCTTCACTAATTCATATTTTCAACTGACAACTGACATGATATCAATACTGTCTAGACAATTTCTTAACCTTCAAACCTATAAAAAAAAACACGTTAAAATCATATTTTGTTTACAGAAAAAGCTGTGCTAATTTGAAGAACATCGGTAATTCTTTTTCTTCAGGGAACAAAAAGAGAAATTAGATAAAATCTATCAGACCGAATTTGTCGATTACACTCCCCCTCTTCTACTTGGTCGATTCTGTTATTGAACAGACGACAGCCGACAACTTGGACAACTTCAGTAGATAAACGGATGATAAATCCGTTACCATCACCCGTTACCCTAACCTTATTAGCAATTTAACAACTTTACCTGCACATTGGATATACATTTCCCAAATTATTCGGTATTCAAAAGCTTGCAGCTCCTATTCATTCTCTGTAAAACGTCACCAGTGTATGAGTAGAAAGTTGATGGACCTGGGGTATGTCAAAGAACACCTCGTCCTTTTACTGAAAAAAATCTTCGGAAGGTACCAAGACCTTGTTGACAACTTCACAAAAAATACACGATTGTCTTGTGGTATGGATGCTGGTTACTAACGTTGTTTATCTCCTTAAAAACGTGTTATGTTAGTGTTTTAATTGTTTTTCTGAATATAATTGTTTAGTTTATGTTTGGTGATATCCAATAGACGTGACTCTGTACTTATTTTTCCCGTCATTGTGTAACTGTTCTATGATATTTTTTTGTATTGTTGTCTTTCATTGTTGTTAGTGTGCCTTGTCTATATATTTTTTTTTCATTTTCTTTGATACATAAGAGTGCTTTGTCTATATGCGTTTTTGAACTTCTTTGTTAATAAGGTGATTGAGATTATGACACACTTATGACCTATTTACTCCTATTTTTGACATTTTTACCTATTATGTCTGTTTGTTTTGTTCAAACATTGTTGTCAATATACTGCAATTTAACGCGACTGTCTTATAAGTTACAGGTTTAACTAGCTATAAAAGCTGGTTTAATCCACCATTTTCTCCATAAGAAAATACCTTTACCAAATCAGGATTATGGTAGTGTTTTATCCATTCGTTTGAAGTCTTTGGACTTTCCGTTTTGAATTTTCCTCGGAGTTCAGTATTTTTGTGATTTTCTTTTTTACTGATGTCAATGCTGGCGTTTATACCACAAATTCTGATATAAACTCCATAAGAGATTTTCAAATAAGAAACCAGTACAGTGTAATTTGAGGAGAGGTAGTTAATGCTGTTTTAATGTCCTATTTCAAACTGAACATTCTTGCCGTAACAAGAAATACATGAAGTAATAAAATACTCTGCTGATGTACTACTACGAATGCTATGTAAAAGAATAAGGATTAAATGAGCAACCAGGTTATCCCACATACAAATACATATCATTTTACAAGGATTAGATTTTTGCGAATCATGAGTTCTTCATGGTTTCAATGAGCAATACATTAAACAGCCAATCCGAGGACTAACCAGGTTTGTATTGGATACCTAAGCCTAACTAAATTCCGTACACACAACGGTACATTGCCAGCTCATCTGTTCATTTGAATAAAGAATTGTCCAATAGATTTACAAAAATCTGTCCACGACGAAAGAGAATCTTCTGAAACTATAAAACTGTTTACTCGCGTAGGGGTATTAACCACAAGGATTTTTAAAAAACTCAAAAGAACTTCTTGATGATTTTTAATCTTGATCTTTTTCTAAAATAAGTTATTTCAAAACTTTGATTTTTAACTCTGTATACCACCATTCCTCAGGTGAAATTGAAAAATCGTCAAATCAGATTATCCCCAATGTTTATAAACACTATAAATGTATACCTTTTGAATACCATACGGCATATTTTGTCAATAGTGAAGAAAAAAACTCACATGCTGCACAGAGGAACAATTAAGTGATGAGTATTCTGGAGTTTTCTATGGGATCGAACTGTTTTCCACTCCTTGCTGTCTTCTTTTTACTTTCATACTGTTTGGAGTTCCTTCAGACACTTGTCAAAACCAAGAAGATTATAGAAGCCAGGTTTTTAATTTCACATTCAGATATATCGATGATGTTCTTTCCATTAACAGGTATAACTTTCTCCGCCTCATTTTTAGACCTCAAATTGGACATACACAGAAATCTCAGTAAAAGGATCTTTCACAAACAAGACGATTTCAATTTTGAAATTATCAATTTCCCCAACCTTAGAAGCAATATATAAACTTCACCAACATATGGGATAAGCATTTCTTTACTAATTCGGCATGCAAAAGCTTGCATCTGCTACTCAAACTTTGAAGTACGTCACCATTGTAGGAGTATATAGTTGTTGAACCAGCAGTATTTCAAAGAACCTTGTTGAAAAATATTCCGTACTCACTTCACTAGTTATACACGATGGTCTTAATTAATATAAAGATTCTGGGTACTGACGTTGTTTAACATCTTTATAACGCGTTAAAGTATATTTGTTTTTTTGTCTTTTCGACTTTCAAATCAATTATGGTTTTGGTGATATTCATTTGTCGTGGCTCGGTTTTTAAACATCCCATCATTGTGTTATTGTGCAAATAAAAATTATGGTAATTTTTTTTATCTTTGTACATATTTTTTGCTATAGTGTGCTTTGCCTGTATGACTACTTGTTTGTCTTTGTTAACATATTTGCTTGTTTTATAGTAATTAAGATTATAACACATTGTTGACTGCTGTGTCCCTGTTTTTGACATTTTTACCAATTAAGTCTGTTTGTTTTGTTCACACAACTTTGTCAATATAATAAAAAATTATACGACTGTCATACAAGAAAAAGTTTAAGCAAGATATGAACAGTAATTGTAAGTACCAGGATTATAATTCAATACCCCAGACGCGCGTTTCGTCTACATAAGACTCATCAGTAACGTTCATATCAAAATAGTTATAAAGCCAAACAATTACAAAGTTGAAGAGCATTGAAAACCCAAAATTCCAGAAAGGTGTGCCAAACAAGACTAAGGTAATCTATTTCTGGGATAAGTAAATCCTTAGTTTTTCGAAAAATCAAAGTTTTGTCACGGGAAATGTATAACAAGAGGCTCTAAAGAGCCTGTGTCGCTCACCTTGGTCTATGTGAATATTCAACAAAGGACACAGATGGATTCATGACAAAATTGTGTTTTGGTGATGGTGATGTGCTGTAGATCTTACTTTACTAAACTCTCTTGCTGTGTATAATTATACCTATCTATAATGATTGGCCCAGTAGTTTCAGTGGGAAATGTTAGTAAAAATTCACAAATTTTATGAAAATTGATATAAATTGACTATAAAGGGCAATAACTCCTAAAGGGGTCAACTGACCATTTTGGCAATGTTGACTTATTTGTAAATCTTACTTTGCTGAACATTTTTGTGGTTAACAGCTTGTCTCTATCTATAATAATATTCAAGATAAAAATAAAAAAGCAGCAAAATTTCCTTAAAATTACTTATTCAGGGGCAGCAACCCAACAAAGGGTTGTCCGATTCATCTGAAAAGTTCAGGGCAGATAGATCTTGACCTGATAAACATTATCAACTCAATCAGACTTGCTCTAAATGTTTTGGTTTTTTAGTTAGAAGCCAAAAACTGCATTTTACCCTATGTATATTTTTAGCCATGACGGCCATCTTGGTTGGTTGGCCAGATTACCGGACACAATTTTTAAACTAGATACCCCAATGATGATTGTGGCCAACTTTGATTTTATTTGGCCTAGTAGTTTCAGAGGAGAAGATTTTTGTAAAAGATAACTAAGATTTACGAAAAATGGTTAAAAATTTACTATAAAGGGCAATAACTCTTAAAGGGTTCAACTGACCATTTTAGTCCTGTTGACTTATTTGTAAATCTTACTTTGCTGAACATTTTTGCGGTTTACAGTTTATCTCTATCTATAATGATATTCAAGATAATAACAAAAAACAGCAAAATTTCCTTAAAATTACCAATTCAGGGGCAGCAACCTAACAACCAGTTGTCCAATTCATCTGAAAATTTCAGGGCAGATGGATCTTGATCTGATAAACAGTTTTGCTATAAATGCTTTGGTTTTTGAGTTATAAGCCAAAAACTACATTTTATCCTTATGTTCTATTTTAGCCAGGGCGGCATATCCAGAAATCAACTCCACTTTGCTTATTTGAATATTATACTAAAGAAATCGGATACGGGTCACGGAAATTACTAAAAATGATAGGGAATTTTGAAAAAAATGCCTTTTTTAATTTTAATTTAAGTGATAGACAGGTTGCCGGGGCAGAAAATGAATATACACAACAATATACACCATTTAAACGAAACATTTTGACTGTTGTTTCAAAAATACAGGTTCCTGAGCTATTTTAAATATCGAAGCGAGAGGCCTTTAACATTGCAGTGTAAAATACAGGCTAAAATGGCTGAAACGTCAAATTTGCCAACTTCGTGTTGAAAATTGACTTACAAAGTCATTACAAAATTATGTTGCCGGGGTGGATTTTGAAACTTTAATTTCCAAAGAATAAGCAAGTCCAAACCTTGTAGGTGTAGTCGTTGAACTCTAGGTTCCCACGTAAAATTAAAATGTCACTATTTCAAGAAGAATAAACTCACGAAAACACGAAAAAATCACTAAATTCACGTTCATTGTTTTGATTTTGACCGCCTGACAACTTTACGGAAATATCAAAGTGATTGTAAATAAGGACTCTGTGACGGGCAACTTATAATATCCGTGTTTTAAAGATTTTAATGATATCAAGCCTATCAAGCCAGTCCAGTTCAAACTACTATCACGTGGTACAATTCTCATTTACATATTATGAATATTAATTAGCAAAACCACTACTCATTTCTGGCTATGGCCATCTTGGTTGGTTGGCCGGGTCACCGGGCACAATTTTTCAACTAGATACCCCAATGATAATTGTGGCCAAGTTTGATTTTATTTGGCCCAGTAGTTTCAGAGAAGAAGATTTTTGTAAAAGTTAACGGCGACAGATGACGGCTACGAAACGTCCACCAGCAGTGGCATGGACTCATTGGTGTAAATAGTAATAAAAAGTAACAAGATTATAATTTAATACGCCAGAAACCAGGTTTAATCCTCCATTTTCTACATAAGAAAATATATGTTTCAAGCCAGGAATATGACTGTTGTAATCCCTCGTTTGATGTGTTAGAGCTTTTGATTTTGCCATTTACTTAGGAACTTTCTGTTCACAATTCCTCGGATTTCTTTTTTTTATGTAGCTACTAGTTGGAATGAATTTAAACCTATTTTCAAAGGGTGGGTATCACGGTACCATCTGCGTGAGTAACTTTGAGTATGTATTTGTAAAGAATAAACTACGGACATCATCAGTAGATTAAAATGACGATACAGAAAATATGACACAAATAATTTATTTTAGATTAGAGTTATCTCTCTTTTCTCGATAGGCTGTATTTTAGCTTAAAATAAATTAATATCAATTGACGCATACCTTTCTTTTACAAACCAAAATAATCAAAACCAACCTCACTCTTAATGCTATACTGACTATACATATCTTTTAGTGTCTTTCAATTACAATAATGAGATGGTGTATGATGCAAAGAAGAAAATTATCTAATAAAGTACTAACGACGTCAATTTAAACAACTATTTGACAAGGTCCAGCATACACATGTCCTGTTCCAAGTCAGGAAGATGGCCATTGTTATATTTATTGTTCGTTTCTGTGTGTGTTAAATTTTAACGTTGCGTCGTTTGTTTTCTCTTATTTTTTTAGTGTAAATTCACATTGCGATAAGACGTGTCACGGTACTTGTTTATCCCAAATTCATGTATTTGATTTTAACGTTTAGTGTTATATTTGTTATTCTCGTGGGATTTTGTCAGATGCTTGGTCCGTTTCTGTGTGTGTTACATTTCAGTGTTGTTTCGTTGTTCTCCTCTTATATTTAATGCGTTTCCCTCGGTTTTAGTTCGTTACCCCGATTTTGTTTTTTGTCCACGGATTTATGAGTTTTGAACAGCGGTATACTACTGTTGCCTTTATTTATACAATGAGACTATGGTCCAGAAACTATTACAATGATACCTAGTGTTCTTTTCCACTTGTTCATTTATGTTTTCTCTCGATTTGTTCATATGGTAATGTGGTTGAAAGTTAATATGTGTATCAGGGATTGGATTAATTTTGAACCCTTATATATTTATCTTCACATTGCATTTTTATCTTAAAATTAAAATGACCAAACAAATCAGACAAAATTTACCTTTAACAAGTCACATGATTTACTTTACCATGGTGATGCTAACAAAATTCATCCCTTGTGGAAGTTTTGTATTATAATAAAGGCAGATCAACAAACCGGTTCAATACCAATTAAAAAAAAGAAGGAACAGTGCCCATCCTTGAACGATTATAATTTAATATGTCTATTTAAAGGCAATGTGTTATGGATGTCAATAAAACAACTTATCATATATACTATAGACAATGTATCAGTATTTATCGGAACACAGATGAATTATCACGTTGCGATTGGTTAAACGCCGTCACGTGAGGACCCCCTTTGAGACCGTATGGTGTTAGTAAGTTTCATATGGGGTTCATGACGCGTTAATGACGACGTCATCTATTAATGTTGTTGTGTTTCATTATTTATTTTTCAACAAGACGCCGCAGAAATGTCCAGCGTCCGATAAATTCGTTATACGGTTAACTACTGACCCCTACGGATCCATAGAGGGTGAATAACATTCATAGGGGATTCGGCCTCCGGCCTCACCCCCTATGGATTTCACTAACCCTCTATGGATCCGTAGGGTGTCAGTAGCGAACCATATAACTTATATTATCGGACCACAGATGAATTATCACGTTGTGCTTGGTTAAATGCCGTCACGTGGTGACCCCCTATGAGACCGTATAGGGTTAGTAAGTTTCATATGGGGTTCATGACGCGTTAATGGCGACGTCATCTATTAATGTTGTTGTGTTTCATTGTTTATTTTTCAACAAAACGCCGCAGAAAAAGTCCAGCGTCCGATAAATTCGTTATACGGTTAACTACTGACGCCCTACGGATCCATAGAGGGTGAATAAAATTCATAGGGGATTCGGCCTCCGGCCTCACCCCCTTTGGATTTTACTAACCCTCTATGGATCCGTAGGGGGTCAGTAGCGAACCATATAACTTATATTATCATTTACGAAATTTATTAGCCAAAGGATCGAAATACCGTAAGCCTTAATCCCGGTAGTTAATTTTACTCTTAAACAGCCATTGCGATCATCATCCTGACATTATCTAAAGAGTCTGAACAATAAATAAATAAACAATAAGTTACGTTCAGGTTTTTACAGTATCAAATTAATGGTTGCAATCCTTTCTAAACAGAAAAAAAATGTCGACGGAATGATATATATTTGGGCCATTCATAAAATGATATTGAAAACATGTGAATGGCATAAACAACTTTTAATATTTTTACATTAAATATAAGAAGGAACTTTTACAGCGGTGTACAATTCAATGAAAAAAAGATAAAGATGATGTAGTTTTTTTTTTTTTATATTACACAAAGGATTCGACATATTTATCACACATACAAATGTCAAAATGCACATGTAACAACAAATACACACATTATCTTAATTATCTGCCGTTTTTATGTTTTCATGGTATCAAGTTGATGGTTGCAGTCCTTTCTCAATAGAAGCAGAACTGTCGACGAAGTGATATATAGTTGGGCCATTCATAAAACTGTTGCAAACTGGAAGAACATGTGAACAGTATGGAGAAAGAACCACAATTGAATGCTGAAATTGTATATTAGTAAAACACAAACAACAGGTACAGTTTGAAAACATTACACACATTTATTATTAATCGGTGGTATTCCACTCAAGGGAACATACATTCATATAAATAAGAAAACAAAACTATGTGATGTTGTAATATGATCTAATAGAAGATACAATATATACAGTTAAATATCAGCTCATATGCATGTCAATGTCCAACTTCGATTGGAATCCAGTCAGGAAACCTGTAAATCCAGATCGTTACTAGTAATCAAGTTACTTTAAACTTAAGACATGTTTGAGAAAAAGAGCCTCAGTTTAATGCTTAAATCATCGGTATTAACAACTACGAATATTTTTAGTTGAAATAAAAGCAGAAACTTTTACAGTGGTGTTCAATTTAATGTAAAAAAGATAAGATGCTATGAAATAAAGAAAATGACATTTTATCAAATAAAGAATTTGTCTTCTTCATAACACATCTAAATTTCAAAATGAGCATGTATTAAAAACCCACACTTAATCTTTAAAGCCTGAACGATGAATTATTTAGTCATTTTCATGTTTTTTATAGTATCATATTGATGGTTGCAGTCCTTTCTTAAAAGAACCACAATTGTCGACGGAATGATATATAATTGGGCTACTCCTAAAAATGTTGTAGGAAACTGGAAAAACACGTGGATGGCATTTAAATATTTTTACATTTTATATAATCAGAAACTTTGACAGTGATGTGCTATTCAATGAAAAAAAAATAAAGATGATATGAAAATAAAGAAAAAAAACATTTTAACAAATAAAGGATTTGTCTAATTATCACACAAACAAAATATAAAATGCATATGTAATAACAAAAAAAACACTTCTTCATCAGGTGGTCTCTTAATACATATGTGACTGTAAATTGTACACTGTTACATGTACATGAGTTCATGTATGGTCAGTTTAAAGTCACATAAAAACCAGTGACTGATAAAAAATAAGATAATCCAAATATTGAACCAATGCTTGCATATTTCATAAACTTATTTTTTGCGCACGATTTTATCATATTTAGTGCATCCATTTCGTAAAATCGTAGAAAAAATATTTCACTCGGTCAGTGTTGTTGTGAAAATATGGCAGGTAATTAATGGTCTCGGTTTGAAGCCGAAGTTGATCTATTGTCGCCTTTGTAAACAATCAACAAAGGTGCATAGATATTCAGGTAAGCACGTGTATAACATGTACAGTACGATATAGTTGTTTCGATTACGAAGCAATCGTTGACCTTTGTTGACTCTTACTGCAAACTTGCGTATTGCGATCAGCGAATTTTTACGAGAAAGGTCACGCTATTGTAACTGCATACGGAAAACATGTCAGCCAATGTTTGTCTTGAAGCCAACAATTTAAAAAAAATATTTAGTAAATTAAAGAATTTTCTTCAGAAAAGCTATATGTACATAAGTTTTATAATAAAAAACTAGCAACTAAATTATATAAACAAACATATGCATTATTTTTATTAATTTGAAGTTTCATATGACTTTAATTACTATGATGATGAACTTTTACATAAAGTTGTATTAATTTTCATTTACTTCATTAATACACAAACAGTACATTTCAGTAAGAAAGGATGCAAACGTGTATTTAAAAGCGCAAGTTGAAAATACACTGATAACACCATGGAGAAACTATAAAGAATGCTTATCTATAGATTAAACCAATCAAAATTTTGGCGGTGCACTCACACTCCAAAACGTTAAGCAGCCATGATTTCTACAAACGACACCCGTTATGTTGATCAGTGAAAAACAAACACTGAGTTTTCTCGTATCCGGAAATGTCACAACCGCGGAAACGGGGAAGTTATTGTGTCGACTTGTCGTCCAACAAGTCCGTTGTCATATGTCACAAAGATACTCCATGACAATATCAGTTATCAAAGGTACTAGGATTATAAATAAACCATGTGATGGTGAAAGAACAATTCTTGAAACAAAAACTTTAAATTGAAATTGCGAGATACTGCTTCCATAGCTTCCATGCAAATAGCCTTTCTTATTCTTTACTAGCATCAATTTCGAATATGTCTTCTGGTTAAAATGTCAGGAAGTTGAACACTTGTCACCTTTTTATCAGTTGTGTAATCTCGCCATCTCTAATTTACGCGTGGTAAAACCCTGGAAAAGAATTATATCCATAGATGCTGCTAAAAAAAAAAAATCCAAAATAAACAAAATATTTTACGTTGATACCATATTGTATATTTTCACCATGTCACAGCCTGATATATTCCCTTCCGTATAAAATATTTACACCTCATTAGGTATTATGTTTTTAAATTTAATTGATGAATCAGCTATTTCATGAAAAATCTTGTTAAATCAATTAATATGATAAGTAATATTAGTATTAGAATAAAAACAATACCAAAATACCCAATTGTTGATGATGAGGTGCGAACATCATTTGCCGATATTCGTTTCCGGAGACTAGATGTTAAGGTTTTGATATCAACAGTCAGATTGCTTCTGATCTGAAGCAGTTCTTCCTTCAAAATTTCTTTGAGTTCTTCTACCGTATAATTTGCGACTTTCAAGAAATCCCATTTATTTCCAACAGCGTTACAAGGACACAAACATTGTGTGTCAAGTGACGTTTTTGTGTTGGGAGCAGTAAATGGTATAGTAGTGGTTTCGTATGCTGTTATAGTTATAGATACAGTTGTTGGTTGTTTAGTCATGGTCGTTTCACCTGAAGTATAATATATATATAATTATATTTTGATATATATTTAATTATATGCAAATCTTCTTTATATTGCATTGTTAGTGGAAATAATTCTTCGCCCTTATCTTTGTAAAGACATTAATTCCATGGATTAAAATTGGAAACATCTGCGTATTTCAGTGATGACAAAAACATATATTGACTTGTTTCTAAAAAAGCTTAAAATATTTATAAGTTCAATAAAATCTTCCTTCCCACGAACATACACCCAGTTTGGTATAATTTTTGGAGGCAAATGGAATTATCTAAATTTTTTGTGGTATTCTTAACACATTTAGAATCATATTCAAAACAGTGTGGTCCTGGCCATTGATTGACGACCTTAATTATCCCATTGACTGGGACAGATTAGGTGATTAGGTGAAACTAACACAATTGTTTGAACTGGAAATTCAACAGTTCAAATCATAGTCTTCACTAAAACATTCAATAGTAAACACAATCTTACCTGAACATTCAACAGATACCACCATCTCAAATCAACATTCAAAAGTTATCTCATTATTTCTATTGCTGTGCTATCAACAGGTAACACTACATCCGTACAAGATGTACACATTATAACTAACATCTTCTTACCTTTACATTCAACCGTTAACATATTTGTATGACGGTGATCTGCATTACTAGCTTTTGTGCAAATAGACGAAGCTGGACAGACTTGGTGGCATTTAGCCTGCACCATAAATTCAACCTGTAACAAAAGAATGTTTTTCGATCAGATATTGTAGCTAAAAAAGAGGGGCGAAAGATACCAGACGGACATTCAAATTCATAGATCGAAAAAAAAATGTCAACGCCATGGCCAAATAGAAAAAGACCAAACAGACAAATTATAATACACAGGACACAACATAGAAAAAAAAAAAAAAAGCAATACGAATCCCACTAAAAACGTAGGGATCTTAGTTGCTTAGGTGCTCCGGAAAGGTAATCAGATCCTGCTCCATGTGGCACCCGACGCGTTCCTCATATTATTACAATTTGATAAATAGTCTATTTTGGTAGGTCACATTCGTGAACAGGGAATATGCCGTGGCAGACGGATATTATTACCTTTATTATAAATTAGAATTGTTTTATAAACAAATTCAAACCATATGTACATGAGAGGCGAAACATACCATAGGGACATTTAAACTGATAAGTCGAATAAAAAGCGAATTTTAAATCATTTTTGAATAGTAATTTTATTATTTCATTGTTAAAATATACAGATAGACATTACTAACGGTAACTGTCTAGTTTGAGGTAAGAACATATGGTTTCCTATGAGACAATTCACTTAAAAAAACATGAGTCGGAATGTGAAAAGAAACATATTCATAGACAAATCAACGTTATTACAGTACTTAAGATACTTAATGCAAGGTATGATATAAAATGAGTCACATAAAGAGTATAATTTAAATATATCAAACCATACTTTATGTGCGACGGTTACTAAATTAAAACATAAAAACAAAAGAGTAGGGCCTATTTCCCGTAAAAGTGTATCACTTACAGGGTCAAAATCAAAATTTTATCATATTTAATTTTAAAGAGTTTATATCATATGCTTTAAATCCTGTTTCACACAATTTTATATTTCTTTTCTTAAGTGCAAGTTACCGTTAAAGCAATTAAATAGAAATTGAAATTTTGTAAAGAATTCGGCAACCAAACCGAATCTGTTTCAAAAAAATGAATCATAGCTATGCTTTCAATCATTTTGGTCCTGATTATCGATGTTCTTCTTATATAAGAGAGGGACGAACTCAAAAATAGAAAATAAACTGACAACGTCATGGCTAAAAATGAAAAAGACAAACAGACAAACAATAGTACACATGACACAACATAGAGAAAACTAAAGAATAAACAACACGACCCCCACCAAAAACTAGAGGTGATCTCAGGTGCACCGGGAGGGTAAGCAGATTCTACTCCACATGTGACCCCTGTCGTGTTGCTTAGGTAGCAATACACAGTTAGGGAAAATAAAATTGACACTCATAATTTTTAAACACCCTCTTTCCCCTCCTGTCTACCAAATAAGGCTTAATATTTGGGTTATGCATGTATATATTTATATAATGAAATATAATACCTTTTAGGTGCAACAATCTGCATTTCTGCATTTCTGTGATACAAGATATAGCAAAAAAAAGGAAGGGGGTGAACATGTCACAAAAGTCTCCAAAGTTTGGTCTTCAGGAAAAGTACAATCAATAAAGGTGATACCTTTCCTGAAACCATAGGTTATTATCTATCAAGTGGTCAAAAAAAAAAATCATATGCATTTTTGCTCGTTTTCCATAGTGTAGTGCTGGTTCCCGGTTTTACCTGGTTCTTATCCGGATGTCCAGGAATACCGGTGCATGCGCACTCTCTTAACGAAAACTACCAAACAAAGAAACAGACAGCCTTGTAAGTGAAATCGGTCAATCCGTTCCATCTAAGAAATAACTTAGATCGGAGCAGCCATCGTTGATAGTAAACTTGGACATAAAAGACATACATTCTATCAATAAAATTGAATTGAAAAGATCGAGCGCAAAATCTTTGTTGATAAACACTACAATAATTTATGGACCTATGAAGGAACATACGGACTGTCAAATAGATAAATGGCCTATAAAACATGCTAAAAACAATCTAAATGTTCATATAAACCCTCTAAGAAGGCTATATCATTCTTCAATTATCTAAACATCAATTTTATTGTACAAAAACTGTCATGTTTAAAAAAAAAATCAACATGGCCATAATGCGAAACTAAACTTCTAACTGTGTATTGCTACCTTATGTGATAACAAATCCGTTAAATAGTCTAATTCGGTAGGTCACATTCATGAAAGGGAAGGGGATTGTAGTTCAGACGTAAGGAACATATCCGATATTATTTGTGAAACGGTTGTTCCATAAAGGTCAACCAACTCGTGATGGCGTCCGTAAAATTTACGAAGGGATGATTTCAACTTTGCCATTTGCAACTCTTGGTTTAATAGCTTCCTTGTGAGCAGTAACCCTCTATCAAGAAAATCATGATAGGAAATACAAGCACGGGAATATCGTATCAGTTGGGAGATATATATCCCGTATGCAAGTGCTGCTAGAATGTTGCTACTTAGAAATGGAAAGTTCACACTTGGAAAGCTGAAAGCATCTCTTTTGTCGTAAAGGTTTGTTTTCAACCGACCCTCATAGTCAATTTCTAGATATTATTAGGATAAATACCAACAAAATTGCTTTCTAAAATCACTAACAAAAGACAAGCGAAAGTTAAAAGTGGGATATCTATGTATCCTGATTTGTAATAAGCCAACATATTTTTATAATCTTAAATACAATAGTACAAATTTTGATTCAAAGATTTTATGTAAAGACATTAACTTTTTTATAATAGTTATTTGTGATATTGGGTCATAATAACCTGGTTATGTTTTGAATCAGTTTCAACCATAACACACTTATACTTATGCAAACTATGTGAACATCCATATATGGCGCAAATTTCAGCATAGTTCTAGTTCCTATCATTTATTTATGACTTTCTTTTCCTTTGAGTACTTAATACGTTTAAAACTGTTTAATATCTCACTCTAAATTTATATTATCCCACTTACAATATAACTAGTTCCCATGACGCAGTTGTGCAATTTTATAGCAAAAAACATTTGTATCTGAAGGTCTCAATCGTGGTTTTAGTTAACGTAACTGTTTAATATGTTAGTAAACTATTCGTATTTTCTTTATTTTATAAGAAAACACAACATTCTTAAAAAGGTAAAAATCAATCTATATAGTTACTTATGAAGACACAACTGTGTTTCTAACTAAATACAGCTACTAGGTATTATACATTCGAATTTTGATATTAAATTAACAACTGACATAATTGATAATAAATATATAGGATGAAAATGAAAATAAAATAAAAATCATTTGGATTTCTTTTTAATTCATCTAAGTCAACGGTATTTTTGACAGTTAATAGGTAAAAATCCATAAATACAAACAAACATCAAGAACGTACTATATTAAACGTCACTAGGATACCCTTACTTTAAATGTAATTGTTGGGGATTTTTCTGAAACATCACACCAGAAAAGTATTGGATTTTTAGCAAAGCAGAGGAGTAATCAACTTTGAACAGTTTGGCATGATGACCTCTTAATCTATTTCTCTCATATGCATGGTCGTCTCACGGTAGGTAATCGCCTTAAAACCATCGACAGTAAAGTTCTCTTTTTTCAACATAGTTACTGTACAATCCAAAACAAAAAAAAATCAAACTATACGTCTCAAATGTTATTTCTAAACTATTTGTGTTTGCTTACTTATTTTAAAAAAGTTCTTCAAATGTAAAAATCGAAGTTTGAAATGGAAATACTCTTAAGAATTATAGGTTTTTATTACCGTGTCTTCATGATATATTTTCTGTTCCCTTACGTCTTCGTAGTCACAACCATCAGTTTCAATGCACTCTTCAAACAAATCCTGAAGGTCTCTTTTAACTCTAGACAGAAAACTTTTTGCCTCGCTCTTTTTGATGAAGAATTCTGAAAGTGTATTTATATCATATGCACTCTTATAATTATGATTCTTAAAGGACGTTAGTAGTTAAAGTCATGCATGCTCGGTCTGTTTTTGTATACAAAACTGTATTATACATTTGAAAATGCCTGTACTAAGTCAGGAATATGACAGTTCTTGTCCATTCGTTTTTGATTCGTTTTGTTATTTGATTTTGTCATATGATTATGGACTTTCCGAATTGATTTCCCTCTAAGTTCAGTATTTTTGTGATTTTACTTTTTTCTTTACGTATCAGTTACCTAAATTACACAGCCAACAAATGGTTAATATGGTTTGATCTCGGAATCTAGTTATGTGTCTTACAAGTTACGCGGCATTGATTTTAACGAGTCCATGAAATGCTATCATAGATCATCTTTTTAAATAGTGTATTAAAACATATGACAATAATGGTATTAATATTTGTGGAGTGTAAGATATTCTGTGACTGTTTTACACCAATTAAGTGCTTTTGATGGACCCTTTGATTCTGCCTACAGTTTTGACTTTTTAACTCTTTACACAACACTTCCACAAAAATTATCAATTCGTTTAAAAAATCAACTTGCAAATATATTTGCTGCAATAATTTAAACGCCGCCTTTTCAAATAAGAAAGCTAAAAGTGAAAGATATTCTTACTGGAGGGATGGTGAGATGATTGAAGATGTTTATTTTTATACTAATATATTTATAATTCATAATGCGAACGCTTTGCTCGTATCGTATTGCATATCAATGAATGTTATCTGTGTATTACTGGTTAATCATTAAATCAAGGAAACCACAAATCACTTCAAACTTTAACTAAATTCATCTGTAGTACAGATACATAATTTGTGTCAGTTTGTCTTTACCTTTTGAAAACGTATTTCAAACGAGATAGATTATCTTAATATGTGCTCAGATGTTATATACCGAGCACGGAAATTAAGATACGATCCAAGTAAACTAATCGTTACTTTCTTTTTCAAATAAAATCACTCTAAACAGGTTAACAGTTGAAGTTCAACACTGTAATTTGATATATGATTATTGTTTTATTGGCATAAATATTGATGTCGTTATCAGTAAATTAAAACCAAACTTATATTATTCTTATGTGCACATTCATTTCGCCCTAGGAGTTCTACAATATGTTGATACCTGTGTTTTAATATTGCATACTGTCTTTTTCTCCTTGACTGTTAATGACGGCTTTACATCTAATCCATTGGATATTTGACGTGAAATTTCAGTCTTAGATAATGATTTGGTTGGTTTTTTTTTGGGGGGGGGGATTTATAAAAACACTGCCACGACTGGTCTCAGTTTGTTTTTTTCTTTGTTTTTTTTTCTAATTTCAATTGATCTGACGAGTTAAGCTAGGTTCAACTGAGTTTTATAGCTCATTCATATGTTCATAAACCACTGTTCCAGGTTAGAGATACGTTTACATGTTTAACACTACGTGTATGTCCCAGGGCAGAAATCTGTAATTCATTGGTTAACGTTTGTTACTGGGTCGATGCCAGTACTGGTGCACGTTTCGTCCCCGAGGGTATCACAAACCGAGTTGTCAACAATCCGATGTTGACATAAATATCAATCCTATGGTCATTTTTATAAATTTTCTATTTACAAAACTTAAAATTTCGAAAAACTAAGGATTTTCTCATCCTAGGCCTTGATTACCATAGCCATATTTGGCACAACTATTTGGAATTTTTTGTTATCTATGCTCTTCAACTTTGTACTTGTTTGACTTTATATATATTTTAAAATGAGCGTTACTGGTGAGTCTCATGTAGACGCAACGTGCTTCCGGTATATGAGTTTGTTTTTTACCTCATTGTTGATACGTACAAAAACCAATAGTCGTTCACTTTTATATCATCTGGTTTCTGTTGGAGAATTGTCTTATTTGCAGTTATATCACATCTTGTTATTTTCATATCAAAATTAAAGATAACAAGCGTTAGAAAAATGGAAAAATTAAAAACAATACTAAAACATACCGTTATTATTCTCAACTGATCCAACAATGATGCTAACCAATAATATAAAACAGAATCCAGGCTTCGATTTCATCGTTATTAAAATAAACATCAGCTTATATTGAAAGCAACTCTCTTTGTGTTATATAATTTTAGTCAGCCCTCATTTTATTGTTATATGTTTTTACATTTAATATTTATACCTTCCTCTCCCTGACAGAAACTGTTTCACATGAATTGTTTATCATATCTAATATTCATTGAATATCTATTATTAACATACAAATTTCAATTACGTATACTTCTACTGTTGTTATGTTAAGAAATTTGATTACATCACATGTGTTTTCATACGAATCCGTAAGTTTAATTGACACACTACAATGTTCCAATGGAATATTTTTTTTTCAAATTAATAAAATGCAACCACCAATCCTGTACATGCTTCTCATTACCATACCAACGTAATAGCAACTCGCAAGGATACAAACAAAAAGAGCATCATTACTAGATAGTTTCGTAGACTAAGCATAAATTGTAGTTTATAATTGACATAAGAATAATATGCATTTTCGTGACTTTTTTAACCTGTAAAAGAGGGACGAGAGCTACCAAAGGGACACATAGATCGGAAATAAAATTCGTTAATTATGTGCACATTCACACCATTTGGAATTTTGGTACAATACTAGTTTTACACTGACAATCAAATTAAAATTTAAAAAATGTATAAACTATTGTAAAAAATAATTGTTCATATGAGTGCATTTACGTAACAATAACAATGTAACCGTAGACATAAATACCATTGTGACACTTGTAAGTATTCTATGTAGTTCCTTAGTCAACCCTAGGTCTGCATTCCGGCGATATAGCCTAAACTTCATTGTAACAATAACTTTTTTACGACTGTTACATTTCAATGTAACCATAGCCAGTACCAAAATAAAATAGAAATTTAAATATTTCACAGACATCTTTATTTACAATATAAAAATAGGAAGACTGTTGAATGATTTTCAGTGGCGGATTCGGAGGGGGGCGTAGAGGGCGTACGCCCCGCCCCCCCCCCCCTTTTGCTCGGACTTTTTTTTTTTTTTTGTAAAATGATTCATCAGACCAGACTTCGTGAACTTTGCCATTTCCCGAGTATTTAATTTTTATACGACAATTCTTTACTTATAAAGACATTTTTCGCTGGCCGGTATTTACTGATTGTCAAAGTCATGTGATTTGCTATGGTGGAGTTGACCAGTGCGTTGAAAAAACGGCACTCGGTCATTTTGAAATTCAAATTACAGTAATACACATTGCTTAGGCTGAGGTTGGTTGTCATGACATTCAGGAAACCTTCAAAGCGACACAGGATTGAGCAAGAACGTATTGACTTCTATTTCACTATTCCACTAAACAGAAAGTAATGGTAAATACTCTATAGAATATTACACTCTCATGAAAAAAAAGTTCCACAATATTATTTACCTACGAAAACATGTTTAACAAATTGAATAATGATCCCCAGTCAGTATAAGCTCTAGAAAGATTTCAAGTCTCAGGTACGAACCATTTGATTTGAGGAGGCAGTCTGAAATATTTGAGAGAAAAAAAAATGACTCTGATTCTTGCCTTAACCAAATTTTGGCCGTATCTGGATTGAAAACAATAGTCTTGTCCACTTTTTTGCTATTATAAACTAAAATTTCCAACAAAAATATTTAGCATGAAATGAACATGATGAATAAAAACGGGCGTATTTTTTTGTGGCCGGGGTTTGCATGTCTGACTGGAATGTCTGTTTTGCCGGACTTATATATATTGAATACTTTTTTCAAGACCAGACTGCATGCAACCTGCCTACTGGATGTGACTTTTATGTCTCCATTTGTTGACCGTCATTCATAACTTCGTTGTCATTTCAGACACTTTCGTAGTCTTTGTTGGATTTGGAACCCCTCACTTCGGTTCCCTAAGTTATGTTGGGTGAAACATATCAATCAAACATTTTGATAAAAACTGCTTGTTTGTCTTTGTTAACTCGTGTCGGTCGTATTGTAAATTTCATCTTATTTCCATGTCTATTTTTTACTAACAAGTCCTACATCAAATATATCAGTACATAGCTTTGGATCAATACTATCATTTTATGATAGACAATTAATAGGGAGAATACAGCATAAAAAATTGCCAACCCTTACACTTTACAGCAACTATAAAATATGCATGCCCCAAGCCATGCAGGAACCGTTTAAATAGTCACTTATTTTATGTGTTTTTTTTAGCCCCAAAAAGGTCCCAAAAAATTTCCGACTCGCTCCGCTTGGCAAAATTTAATATCTTCGCCCCCTTTTCAAAAATCCGGGATCCGCCCCTGATTTTTACCACATCAAATGCACAATGAGCAAACCCATATATCGCATTGCCCAGATCGCATAGTATGCTAAAAAAATATTTAAAAAAACCAGAAGTAACAGAAATGTTGTTGTTTTAAAAATCATTTCAAACGAGATCACTTATATACATATATGCAGCAACAACTGAACAGCAACAAACACAGCAGTCAATGTGGCGAGATGAAATAATTGTGTAGGCACCTAGGACTTATATATTAAAATGTTTCCCAAATTAAATGAAGCATTGGGCCCTATAAAAAAATCCTGTCAAAATAGGAAACACATTTTTAAAAGGGGGTTCCAAATCTGGAGATAGGGTTTCCAAATACATTTCCCTTTTCAAATTTATGCATTTATCGTTAAAAAGGGGTCCAACCTTCGGACCCCTCCCCCTTCTTACGCTGAGGGGTGTACCGCACCTCCCTTTATCTATTCATATGTTTAGAAAGTCAGGCTGATCATTTCACAAATATCAATTTGACAAATATTAATACTATAATTTTTTTAAGGTTTGGCAAAGAAGTAATAATATGTATATCCAAAACAACCCGCGATTTTATACCTATTTTGACATTTACAGAAAGTTCTGTAACCAGAGGCGGATCCACCCATTGTTTTAAAAGAGGGTTCCAAACACAGGCACTTGTTTCTATCCATACGAAGGTCGACTATCCATTATCCAGGGGGGTTCCAACTCAGTCGCCTAAAGATTTCATAATTATAGCGAAAAAATGGTGGAAATAAAATATTTTAAGTAGTATTATATAGAATAATGCATTGAACGTCCAAAATAATTTGGTGTTCCCACCCCCGGAACCCCAGGGGTCCGCCACTGTGTAACGCGTATTCTGCTTTTTTTGACTAGCGTAATATGTTTTGAATTAGCTATGCTACACTTTTCTCAGTTTTAAAATATTCAATGTACTACTATACCTTGATCTACCTTCAATCCCATTCAGTGGGAAAGCCACGGATCCATTCTGCGCCTCCTTCCATATGACGTAACGGCCAGAAAATCAAGGGCGACAATCGCGATTTTTCATAGAGGGCGACAGTATCGCGCCATCGCGGCAATTTGTTTACATCGTGTACGTGTGATTTTTCGAGAAATTTATCATTAAAGACAATTAAACTTGTGGTATTCAATCCAGAAGAAGTTTGAACTGTTGAACTGTTGAAATGTCAGTGCGAGTGCAAAAATAACGTGTGTAAACAATGAATCACGTCATGTGTAAATCCAATCACATAAACGTTTTACAATAGGCAATTGTATGTTCCATATTGACGCGCTTTTGTGATTACGATAATAACATCAACGGCAAAATTTGAGACAACAGTAGATCAGCCGGGAAGGATAGGATACAGAAATACAGCAGAGAAAATATCGGTTTACCAGCCACTTGCAGAAATTCTTAAAGTTACAGAAAGAGACGATTGTTACGACAAGTCAGAGATGGCGGATCCTTTTCGAATCAATTACGGATTGCTATTGTTCATGTATGTTTTACAAGTCAAATGTATCATGTATGTCTTCTTCCATCACAAGTTTTATTCCGTGAGCATCCTGTCAGATCATTTATTTTGCCGGAATCATTATTCTGTATACTGTGTCAACAGAATACAGAATATTGATTCTGTATCCTGTTGACACAACATTCTATATATTCTGTTGACATTTATACAAAAACAATGTCTTTCCCTTCAAGAATTTAGTTCAAATGTATGTGGTTCATAAGGGAACAGAACATTCGATTTACATATAGACGAGTTGTATATATATATATATAAGTACGTCTGAGTCAGTGACAACCCTACAACAGATGTATCAATCGGATCGCCATCAATGATGGTGATACATGGCTGTGTACATAATGTATATACAACTCGTCTAAACATCAACCCAACAATGTTAGATCTGTAAATTTGCTTTCGCAAATTTTTGGTTCTTCCCTCGCCGGGATTCGAACCCATGCTACTGTGATATCGTGACACCAAATCGCCTGCACTGCAGCCGTCCCGCTAGACCACACGACCACCTGGGCTCTCAAAAAAAGAGCTTTCGGTGGGCATATGTTACCTTTCCACGTAAGTTTTAATCTAGCGGCGTACTACAGTACATGATATATAAGGCATGAAGATGTTATTGTTTACAGATCAGCTAATGGCGATCCGATGGATACATCTGTTGTAGGGTTGTCACTGACTCAGACGTACTTATGAATATAATTATTTTCTGTGACTGTATCTTACATTAATTTGTAGGATCCTTTACTATAGATAATTTAGCTGATCTGTAAACAATAACATCTTCATGCCTTATATATCATGTACTGTAGTACGCCGCTAGATTAAAACTTACGTGGAAAGGTAACATATGCCCACCGAAAGCTCTTTTTTTGAGAGCCCAGGTGGTCGTGTGGTCTAGCGGGACGGCTGCAGTGCAGGCGATTTGGTGTCACGATATCACAGTAGCATGGGTTCGAATCCCGGCGAGGGAAGAACCAAAAATTTGCGAAAGCAAATTTACAGATCTAACATTGTTGGGTTGATGTTTAGACGAGTTGTATATACATTATGTACACAGCCATGTATCACCATCATTGATGGCGATCCGATGGATACATCTGTTGTAGGGTTGTCACTGACTCAGACGTACTTATGAATATAATTATTTTCTGTGACTGTATCTTACATTAATTTGTAGGATCCTTTACTATAGATAATTAAGCTGATCTGTAAACAATAACATCTTCATGCCTTATATATCATGTACTGTAGTACGCCGCTAGATTAAAACTGACGTGGAAAGGTAACATATGCCCACCGAAAGCTCTTTTTTTGAGAGCCCAGGTGGTCGTGTGGTCTAGCGGGACGGCTGCAGTGCAGGCGATTTGGTGTCACGATATCACAGTAGCATGGGTTCGAATCCCGGCGAGGGAAGAACCAAAAATTTGCGAAAGCAAATTTACAGATCTAACATTGTTGGGTTGATGTTTAGACGAGTTGTATATATTATATATATATAACTCGTCTAAACATCAACCCAACAATGTTAGATCTGTAAATTTGCTTTCGCAAATTTTTGGTTCTTCCCTCGCCGGGATTCGAACCCATGCTACTGTGATATCGTGACACCAAATCGCCATATATACAACTCGTCTAAACATCAACCCAACAATGTTAGATCTGTAAATTTGCTTTCGCAAATTTTTGGTTCTTCCCTCGCCGGGATTCGAACCCATGCTACTGTGATATCGTGACACCAAATCGCCTGAACTGCAGCCGTCCCGCTAGACCACACGACCACCTGCGCTCTCAAAAAAAGAGCTTTCGGTGGGCATGTGTTACCTTTCCACGTCAGTTTTAATCTAGCGGCGTACTACATTACATGATATATAAGGCATGAAGATGTTATTGTTACAAATCAACTAAATTATCTATAGTAAAGGATCCTACAAATTAATGTAAGATACAGTAAGATATCTATACAACTCGTCTAAACATCAACCCAACACTGACTCAGACGTACTTATGAATATAATTATTTTCTGTGACTGTATAAGATATCTATACAACTCGTCTAAACATCAACCCAACAATGTTAGATATATATATATACTTTTTCACTCTTTTGGTCTTTTGGAAAATGTTGTTTGTGCTGTTTTTAGACCCTTCTACAACGAAATTTGTTTGACATGCACACTTATAAAAATTGCGGTTTTTATCCAACGCAGTCATAGGTTTGAACGTAGTTTTCAATTTAGACTCGTATATATATATATATATATATATAGATCTATTTGTTTATAAAACAAACAACAGCAACAACATATATTTTATTTGCCAATCATGGCACCCAAAATGAGCGGAATATTAAATCACAACTCTCCACAACAGATCAGATGACCAGAAATTAAAAAATATAGGTCACCATACGGCCATCAATAATGAGCAAAGCCATATCGCCTAGTCAGCAAAAAAAGGCACCAAATGACAAATGTCAACGAATTCAAACAAAAAAACTAACGTTCTTATTCATGTACAAAAATGAACGAACAATGAATATGTAACACACCAACAAACAACAACCACTGAATTACAGGCTCCTGACTTCGGACAGGAACATATATACAGAATGTGGTGAGGTTAAACATGCTAGGGTCTTCCCCCTACACCTGGAACAGAGTTGTAACAGTACTACATAACAACAAACTAAAAAATGCAGTTGAAAAAGGCTTATTTAACTTAAAATAACAGATGAATGCAAATAGAAATACATCTCAGTAACAAAAACATAATGGACGTTACCGTTACTCAACAAAAAAAGTCACTAAATACAGATCTGAGAGTACTTGCAGTTACTGACAGCTAGTTCAAAGCCACTAACAACTAACTTTTGTCCAATCCCTTTGTTTAAATGTACGTTTGATATTTGAACAATAAAATATTTTGAATTAACAACTAATAACAAAAATCATGCATTTAACTTCAAAGACTTAGTTCATAGTTTTTTTTTATACTTCTGTTAATTATATTTAATCTTAGTTTTTTCCTTCTGTTAAATAGAGATTAAATAACAGACGCAATGTTCAACAAATTTGTTTAAAGATGGCAAATGTGTGTTACATTCGTTTAATTTATAATAATACACACAAACTAAAGAGACAGAAAGACAAAATTTGCCTCCAACGACAAGAAAGAATAAACCAAGAAACAGAAAACAGACAATTTTCCAATGTCCTATTTGGCTGGATTTCATAGTATTCCCATTGTTGTTATAAAGTAGACAGAAGCAATGAAGAATCGATAAAAGTGTGGTGCTTGCATATGAAGAAAAGAGAATAACAGGCAAAATTAATAATAAAAAGTGAAAAATGATATAGAATATTACAGAATACAGAAATGAAGAAACCACTTCCAGACCAGACCCTTTTATAAGTTGCACATTTTTTTTTTTTTTTTGCCTTTTAAAACTTTCTGTTCGGACACCATATTGGTCCGACACCCCAATAGCCTGACGCCCTATTAGTCCGACGACCCATTGGACCGACACACGAATACTAGTAATCCGACACATAATTATTGAGCAATACTTTGCATGAATAATATTTATATCTTAAGAGGATAATCCCCATAGTTTAAAATGATCCTACTGAGATTCCTCAAAACAATAACATATTAGAGTACATGTATTAAAAATTTGCTTAATGTCCAGTAGCAAATATTACATGCATGTTCAAAACAATTGTTATAAAATAAGTACAATAGGTAAGTCCTGTAAAAGATGTCATCTGGGGTGAAAGAAGGTCAATGAAACTTGGAATGCCACTGGACAACGAAAGCATATTGAAGGTGGACAGGAATTTGCCCTGCTGCATATTCAGACAAAAGGCCAACGACGGCCTCTCAAAGAGTTGCTGCAATAGTTATTAACCTGCAGAGATCATGGCACTCTCTTTCTATACATGCTATATGAGGCATCCGATTAAAGGTGACCAATCTTACATTTGTTGAAAATTAAACATCCCGCACAATTTTACTACCAATGGTTTTACTGTTTTTACTGTATCACATAAACATTATCCGTTGTGATGACTGACTTGCACTTCTGGTGACATTTTCTTAGTGAGAATGTGTTCACATATGGAATATATCTTGTCCTTATGTCCCACGTTTATTTACAAAGTGTTATCAATAACTCCTGAACCACTTTACAGAATTTTGTAAATCATCGGTACAATCTTTATCTCATGATGCATTTTTTCAAAGGACAATTTACAAAGTGTTACGTCCATAATTAATACCATAACATGCATGTTGGGAAAAACAACTTTTTATAAATGCATGCAAAGTATTTGATGCAGTATGATCTATTGTTATAGGTATCTAAAAATGGATCCCGCCAGAACACAAAGACTAAGTCTATGAGGAAAATAAAGTTTTAGATCAACGACTGAAAATTGTCATGAACAGATAAAATATGAGATAGAGATAGAACTGGTATGAAAGGTGACAGTAGAACATTGAAATAATTTGAAAGGTATGTATATATATAGTTTTACACTCAATTATGATTTTTTTAAAGTAAGTATTTGCAGTTATTCCTATAATTTTATTTCAATATCATGAAATGTTGTAGTGTGTTCATATGACAACAAACCAACAACGAGCAAGTTCAAAAAAATAAAGAGTAGAAATACAATTCTTCAACAATTGAAAGATATCATTAAAGTTAACAAAGAAGTCTACGGGAAGTACATATACGTACACACAACTTTATTTAACTGTTTCACAGATTGCATTGATATTGTGCTCGAATAATCAGATTATATTAATACATCTGTGTTTTGTGGCCTATCCAAAGATGTCAGAGTGTTACAGCAGGACATAGTTGAACTTAGGAACCTAAAGGAAATATAAACAAAGATCTCCTTCTCTGTAACCGAATAACAGATTTAAAAGATAGTAATTTATTATAATGAGAATTTCCACTGGTACAAAAAGAATACTTTTATTTAATTTTTAAAACTATTGCATATGTATAAAATGATAAAAAGTTGTAGGATTGTCACTGAGACAACTATCCACCAAATTTGAGACGATGTGAATGTGAACAATAATATACAACTGTCCAGACTTCAACAATGAGAAAACCCATACCGTATTGTCGGCTACAAAAGACCATGACATAAACAATATATGAAACAATTTAATTCAGAAAAATTAACGACCTAATTTACAACAAAACAAATTAAAAATGTTAAAAGTGCAGCCCGTATTGAAAACATGGACATTTGCCATGAACCCAGACTTGGGACGCTAAAATTCTTCTCCAAATCGTATAAGATCAGGCCCTGAAGTCATACAAAATTTTCTCAGTGCCCGGAGAAAAAAATCGTGGTTGAAAATTGAAATCCAGCATTTTGATTAGTTGATTTGTTGATTTTGGAGTTTGAGTAAATAACTGACTCGAAAGTTTAATGACTTCAAGGCCAGTTTTCAAGTAGGTAAATCAATCTTTGTTCCATTTTTTTTCTTTCATTTTTCTCCCTGTATAATATAAACCTTGTATAATTAACGTTATACCACCTTTAACAATGCATGTACACTGATTCACATTATGTCATGGTTGACCTATGTTTAATCTTATTATTGGACTTTAACAAAATGATAAATGTTATAATTCACTTTTTCTTTCCAGAAACAAGTTGGCAAAGATATATATCACATGCATAGGAAGAGCAATGGAAAATAACATTGAAGCAGAGTTATGAAACAGTTATTTAAAATAAAACTTTAAATTGAGAGAGAGAAAAACACATTTTTTTACTTTTTAATGCTGTTCATTCTTAAGATTACTGTTTATTGTATTTCGATGGAAGTTATTGCAGTTGATAAGAAGATAGAGAACAAAAATTTGAGTTCTTCAGCTTGTTTTATTCAGTCAATAAAAATTAATTTTGAAAAGCAAACCATATATGTTCAAAAATCAAAAAGGTTAGTTATGTACCAAATGACCTCCGTCAGACATTAATCAGTCTGTTGGAAATCTTTCTTTAAATTTGTATGCTTATTTTACAAAATGTACCTTTGTTTGTATGTCTGTAAGATTCAAATCAATCAGAGATTTCTGAGGAACTATAAACCAAGAGTTTCTGAAAGTCATCAGTCGTCATGTGAACATGCTATACTGAGTAATGTAGTTCTTACCCTTTCAACTCCCCGTAAACGGGATGCCTAAATATTGTAACACCAAATTTCATATATTCTTTTCGTAAAATAAGCTCTGCAGTTTTATAAGAAAGAGTACAAGAGTTATGCATACATGTATCTAAGTTACTATTCACAAAACACTCATTACAAGTGAATGAAATTGCAGCATGATTGAGGTATACAAAAAAAAAGAAATCTGTCAATAAATGTATTAAACCATTAAAAATCTTACAATGAGCATATGATTGGAAATTTATTTATGAGAAGTTGGACTAAAAAAAGTGGTCGTATTCTGAATATTCGCTCAGCTCACAGTAAAAGGAGAAAAACATACACTGTTCAGTCTGAAGGTACCTGTTCATGTAGGGGGACATGTCTTATAGCAGATTTTCTCCTTGTGGTGAACTAGCATGTTAAAAAGGAGCGCAGTGCATTATTAGTCTAGTTCTGTACAAAATATATTAATTACATTATATTTATATCTGAGTATCATGTCCTCATCTGCACTTAACTTGCCACTGGATCACATAACATCAATCCATCCACCCATCTTCTCAAAAGTAATATATCGAGTTCCAATGTTCAATATGTTCTGATTTGACTCAAGCAAGATATAAATAAATGTAATATAGTATTGTCAAATAGAAGTATTAATAAGTATTAAAAACATAAACCTTGTAGACCACACAAGATGCAATTCTGACAATAAATATGACATAAAGCCAGAATATTTAAAAAAAAAAAGCTAAAGTAACTGTCGAAGAGCTGGATCTAAAGCTGAACCACTTCAGGACAACACAAATCAGAGAAATAAAAAAAAACATAACGAAAACATTAACATGTCACGATATAGAAAATGAATGGAAATGGGGTAAGTGTCAAAGAGAACAATTAACCCACCCCAAATACTATACAAAACAATTAGGCATCACTATACAGATACAGTCTGAATTTAAAAGTGTTATAATGAAACAGTACT
Organism: Mytilus trossulus; assembly: GCF_036588685.1. Taxonomy (NCBI): domain Eukaryota; kingdom Metazoa; phylum Mollusca; class Bivalvia; order Mytilida; family Mytilidae; genus Mytilus; species Mytilus trossulus. Next base: position 43,127,531 of record NC_086374.1, on the reverse strand, counting down.
GAAGAAATTAGTAACGAAACACTACTTACGAAATCAGTACTGAATCATTACTGACGAAATCAGTACTGTCAAAATCAGTTCTGAAACAATACTGAAACAGTACTGACAAAATCAGTACTGAAACAGTACTGTCAAAATCAGTACTAAAACAGTACTGTCAAAATCAGTACTAAAACAGTACTGTCCAAATCAGTACTCAAACAGTACTGTCAAAATCAGTACTGAAACAGTACTGACAAAATCAGTACTGAAACAGTACTGTCAAAATCAGTACTAAAACAGTACTGTCAAAATCAGTACTGAAACAGTACTGACAAAATCAGTACTAAAACAGTACTGTCAAAATCAGTACTAAAACAGTACTGTCAAAATCAGTACTGAAACAGTACTGACAAAATCAGTACTGATTTCATTGAAAGTATAACATTATAAGTTTTCAGTCTTTCCTTACAGTACTGTTATGCACGAGGGTAGAAATGTACCGAAAAAGTGTGGGTAAATTATTGGTAGTGTAGCTAACATAACAACATATCACACAGAAAATCTAACAGATTAAAGTGTTTTAATTAGCTGTTGTGCAGAAATTGGAATAGACAAACTACTTGAGAAAAAAAAAACACTAGATGGATTGAGAAACATGATCACAAACCAAGCAGGGCTGAAGCATATATCCCCGGGTAGCACCAATCTCGTTTTTAATAGTTTGTAAAAATCTCTAAAAATACTGACCTCATAGTAAAATTCTGAACGTAAAGTCCCTACTTAAAAGTTCAGACATATCAAACGAAAGATACTTTCGGGAATGTCACAAGCGGGGAAAAGAATGATTTGCTGTAATGACAAGTAGGCAATGTTCACAGTGACATATAAAAACAATTTTCAATAACGCTTAACACATCGTGATGGTGTCGGTATATTCAAAAGATATGACTTAAACTCTTCAAAGTGTAGGACATCTGTTGTTCAAATGTTCAAGATGAAAAGACAGATTGCTTAACATTAGTTAATCCGGATATGATCCCATTTGATGTCTCAAAATATTGAGCTTCGTCAGTATTTTTTTCAAATTTAAATGCATTTTGCCCTTAAAAAGAGCTTCCTTTAAGGAATAACAGAGTCTGGATAACGTCAGTTTAATCTGCAAGCAACTTTTAGTTTTACGGGTAATTGTAAATATTGAAATTAAACTTTGCGTATTAAAAGACTTCTACCTCGAACTTGGTATAAGCGGCCATCTCAGTATCAGATTCTTCTGACAAACGAGGCAATTATAATTATCTATTTGCTTAACGTAATGTAGTTGTTTTATTACATTATGTGGTTTTGTTATTTCGTAATGATGATTTTGTCTATTCTTTATATGATGTTAACATTACATAATGATGTTTCAAAATTTGACGATTTTACACTACTTAATGTGTTTGTTTCATTCTTTGATGTGGTCTTGTCTTTCTTTGGTGTGGTTATCCCATTACTTGATGAGGTATAACCACGTGACAAATTCGGATATATGTGCCTTGAATGCGTGTATATTGTTCCGATATAGAAAATTTAATTACGAACTCGAAAAGACAGATAAACTAGCTCGAATGTAATCTCGACATCTTAACTAATCTAAATGAGACTTAAATCGAATCTTACTAAAACTCTACCTCAAGAAGTGACTCAAATTCAAAGTTTTAACTCTGCCTTTAAATGTGACTCAAACTCGAGCTCGAAACTCAATGTTAACTAGAACTTTAATTCTAAGCATGACTTGAGTTCGAAGACTCACTCAAAGTTTAACTCAATCAGTAACTAAGTAATAAGTAAACATGGAAATCTATCTAAAAAATAGAACAGGTTTTTCTGAATAGGTCTCGTGGTTTTACCTCATCAAGTAGTGGGATAACCACATCAAAGAATGACAGGACCACATCACAGAATGACAAGACCACATCAATTAATGAAACAAACACATCAAGTGTAAAATCGACAAATTTTGAAACATTATTATGTAATGTTAGCATCTTTTGAAGAATAGACAAATCATCATTACGAAATAACAAAACCACATCATGTAATGAAACAACTACGTTACGTTAAGTTACATACACATCAAGTAATGTTAAAACCACATTGACAAATGACACAACCATATTAAATAATGTTGAAACCACATCGAGTAATGACAAAATCATATTGAGTAATGACAAACCTATATCAAGTCAATACGAAACCATATCGTGTAATATCGAAATATCATTAAGTAATGACTATTTCATATTGAGTTATAGTAGAGATTTCCAATAAAATGACTTTACTCGACATAACCGACTTGACTCAACGTATTTCGTCCTACTGCATTGAAGCATGACGGAGGGGAGCATATACTGCATGCATGGTTTCCTCTTTGAACAAGCATTGTTGCTGGAATATGCCTTCAGTAAAAATCAACCACAACTATTTTTTTTACTCTTTTACTATTTTGTCATTAAACTTTGAATGCTTTTATTAACATAAATACTATAATGGAACAAGTACATTACCAACTTGTAATCAAACACACCCATCATTTCTTGTCATTTCACTTGACCAATATTTTAGTTCTTCTCACATTATGAATTTTAAAAACTACCAAGACGACATTTAGCATACAAATATTAAAATAACGAATTCCGAAGCGAGAAGGTTGCCTTTTTGTTGTTTTAAAAAGATTTAACGTTTAAAGTTAATTCCAACACACCCGAATGTAATAGGTGTACTCGACTTGTAAAACAAAATAATATTTTTCTATAATTTAATTGAAGATAATTTGATGTGGGCAGGAATTCATATCAATGATATATTTTTCAAAAGTACTTTTTCGTCTTTAACTATACCAAATTATGGGACGAGGTTTTTGTTTAAGTATACCTAAACTTGCATCCGAGGATACAGGGGTAGAGGGCGTACTCCCCCTTTTCGATCGATAAATAAGAAATTAAATATTATAAAACATTAAAAATCGAAAAGAAGAATCTATCTGATAACGACACACAAAATCATTACAAATATCAAATAATAAGTTCATTAAATTTTGCAATTATATCTGAAAACCAAAGTCATTGTCAAAACCATGAAATACAACTCCAATGAATCGTATGATAGGTAAAGATACGTATATATACGTGGTCTTATGACAGTGAAGTTTAGGCGGGAATCTCAAGAATCACGTGATATATAAAAATCATGATTTCTTTCGTTTTTTATCATCTTAGAAATATTTGATATTGATTACATTTATTATGAATGGGTTTCCTAGTTTATGAATACTTAGTTAAAACTTAAGTAACGCATTTTACAAAATTAATTTGTTAGCAATAACCGGTCCCGTTACGTGCGTACGTCGAGTTAGGTACGTATGTCATTTTTTGGAAATCTCTAGTAAAACATCATTACGTAATGTCAAAACCATATTAAGTAAAGACAAAACAACAAAGTAATATCAGAGTTACACATAAGACAGATGTGGCGTTCCATAAGTAGTATACCATGTTCTCCTGTATATGGGATCTACATTTTCCAAATCATTCGGTATTTAAGACCTTTCAGCTACTACTCAGACTTTGTTAAACGTTAAACCAGGTTTATGTCTAAGAAAGTTCTTGTCCTTACGTTCTTCGGAAGATACCAACACTTTGTTAAAAAAATTTGTCTTACTAATATCAAGAATAATACACGGTGGTCTTGAAGCAGTTTTTATTTTATTTCTAGGTAAAGACGTTTTTGATCATCCCGCCATTGTATTATTGTACTATGGTAATTTGTATTCTAGGTGGCTCTGTACTTCAAAATCATGTCATGGTGTAATTGTGCTATGGAAAATGTTTGGTAGTTATTCTTTAGTTTTTGTTAATGGGCTTTGATTTTTTTACCTATTGTGTCTGTTAATATAAAATAGTATAAAAAAAATCAGACAAATCAGGCAAATTAGACAAAATGATACAGAAATTAACAACTATAGGTTACCGTAGGTTCACACATGGGAATTTTATGCGCCTGTAATAAAAATGAAACATTAAGCTAGCGTGTAGCTATTTCATCATTTTCATCCACCATTTTCTACATGAGAAAACGCCTGTTCCAAGTCAGTAATATGACAATTGTTGTCCATCCCATTTATGTGTTTGTGTTTTTGATTAGGGATTTTCCATTTTGAATTTTTATTTGAGTTCGGTATTTTTGTTATTTTACTTTTTTACAAAATTGAATAAAAGTAGTGATTTCATTGGTACTTAATCGGGTCAGTTGACATAAAAAGTTTAACTTAAAGATATACAATGCTAAGAACAATAAATAATTGCAGTGGCGTAACTACGGGGCGCCGAATGGGACTCTTGTGATTTTGTCCTCGAAATTCAATTTTGTACGGACAAAAGTGACTTTTGTTCAACAAAAATGAGTTCAGTTATACAAAATTTGTAACATACTACAAATTTAAAATTTTGTCATACAAAATTATCTTTCAGTGGACAAAAGTCACTATTGTCATGACAAAATTCATTTTTGTTACACAGACTTGACTTTTATTACCTAATTTGAATTTTGGGCGACAAAAGTCAATTTTGTATGCAAATTAGTAAAGTTTGGATTCTGTGAACTAATTTGCATACAAAATTGACTTTTGTTACACAAAATTGACTTTTGTTACACAAAATTGACTTTTGTTACACAAAATTGACTTTTGTTACACAAAATTGACTTTTGTTACCCAAAATTGACTTTTGTTACACAACATTGACTTTTGTGAGACAAAATTGACTTTTGTGAGACAAAATTGACTTTTGTGAGACAAAATTAAATTTTGTGAGACAAAATTGACAAAATTGAATTTTGTCTCACAAAATTGAAACAAAATTCAATTTATCAATTTTGTCTCACAAAAGTCAATTTTGTCGTCACAAAATTGACCTTTGTGAGACAAAATTGACTAAATTCAATTTTGTCAATTTTGTCTCACAAAAGTGAATTTTGTTGTCACAAAAATGAGTTTTGTCGCACAAAATTGAATTTTGTCTTCACAAAATCGACTTTTGTGAGACAAAATTGACAAAATTGAATTTTGTTTCACAAAATCGACTTTTGTGAGACAAAATTGACAAAATTGAATTTTGTTTCACAAAAGTCAATTTTGTCTCACAAAAGTCAATTTTGTCTCACAAAAGTCAATTTTGTCTCACAAAAGTCAATTTTGTCTCACAAAAGTCAATTTTGTCTCACAAAAGTCAATTTTGTCTCACAAAAGTCAATTTTGTCTCACACAATTGACTTTTGTCTCACACAATTGACTTTTGTGTTTTTATTTCCATATTAGGTAACAAAAGTCATTTTTGTATGCAAATAAGTTTATATTTGCATACTTATTTGACAAAATTGACTTGTGTTTTGACAAAACTGAATCATAAAATTGAAGTTCTCATTAAACAAATCTGTATCACATAGTTTTGTAAGACAAAAATGATTTTGTAATGAGAGAATTGATTTTTGTACAAAACCACAAGAGTCCCACTCGGCACCCCGTAGTAGCTACAATTGACGCAACGACGCACTTGCGCGCACGAACGCAATGGCCTCCAAAAAAAACATTAACGTCATAAAAAGAAAGAGTGCGATTGACATACACTAAAAGTTTCAAAATGTCAGAAAGTTTTACGTGTTTTCTATCATTTCAGTTTTGTTGTGCGAACATTGGTATATATAATTTTTATACAATATACTAAACGAACTACGAGATCGTCTTGTCAATTTGGAAGAACCCAGATGCTTCTTCCAAACAATTTGAAATGTTTGAATGGAGACCATCAAATTCAAATATTTGCGCCTACGAGTCCGATCTTCAATCAGAAGATCAGTTTCTTCTCGAAATTGTAAGGTGGGTTGCGAGATGGGATATTTATGGTCTGAACAACCATAATTTATTTACCATACTTATTCTTATAGAAAGTATTTCTTTATACAATTTTTACTTTTACATTCGACTATATAAGTCCATATATATATTCTTTTATCTGTTATCTCATCCGAAATTTAGAATTCTATGCATTTTAATGCATTTTTTATTTTTGTGTATATTTTTATTAACTTCTCTGTAACCTTTGTACTTGCATGGTTTTATGAGAATAAACTATTTGATGTTAACATATATGTCATGAAATGATCCAGTTCTTCCCTTTTCTTTCTCTGAAGCATAATAAATGGTCTAGCACGTTTTTAGATTTTTTTTATGTCAGTTAAAGGTCTTTGAATAGATGTACAGTTAACTCTCAACTGTGCATACTTCAATTCAAAATTAACCATCATAGATCGAAAACAGATTCATTTTTGAAAAAAAGGGTCCAAACTTTTTTTGCGTCACTCCCCTTGGCGAAAATTTGTTGACTCGCTTTGCTCGGTAACTTCTGCGTGCAGATCATTATAAGTCTAGCTACGTCACTGTTTTTGTATATGAATGAGCTGTTAACTTCCATTAATCTTGTCTCAGTTGAATCTTCAAAATATAGAGGAATATCCGATACAATCAAGGGAGAATTGACACAAAACTCGTTATCATATCCGATTATGTCAACATGAATTGACTGTACTCAGTATTAAAAATACAATAAGGATGTTTTCTTTGGTTGTTAATATCACCGAAATTCGCACTTAGCATTAGAAAAACAACGGGTGGATCATGTTAAGCTGGATTAGGTACCTACTAATCCGGAGTATCTAATATTATGAGAACCCCTTTTTGGCGGGCTACTGTGAGTAGTGCTTTGTAGAATGGTGTTTTTCTCTGTCAAATTATGACTTGATGTTTTCCCTGTGGTGCATTCGGCATCTTTTGAAGACCGTTGTATGAATCCATTTAGACATACAATTACCCTACTATTAAGTAATACAGATTTTGATTAAGTTAAAAACAATATATATATACTAAATTGCATTACCTACCATTAAAAACAAAATAATAACTTATAAACTTTTGTTTACAACATGTATAAAATAAGAGTATTGAAATAACTTTCAGCTATAAACAGTTTGGTTGATAAAATGGCATCTAGTATAAACCATGTACAAAATGCTTATACATGTCATGTTAATTGTTTCTTTTGGATTTTGTAAAATTGAATACGTTTTAGAATGTTTTCATTCAAATAAACGTTGATGATCGTGAATTATACAGTGTCTTCTTGTATTTTATATATTTTTGACAACGGGTTCGGTACTTATATACATCTTTGGATTTCAAATGTTTGATTTGAGCGTTCCTGATGAAGTTAAATCCAGAAATGCGCTCCGGACGCAATAAATTATTACACTTGTTGTTTTCAATTTTTTACACCACTGGGTCGATACCTCTGCTGGTGGACTATCAGTCCCCGAGGGTATTATCAGCTCAGTAGTCAGTACTTCGGTACTGACCTGATTCAACAAACTTTACTAAAATTGTCCGTTTATAATTTTTCAAATTATTTAGAAACTAAGGTTTCAACTCTCTCAGGCAAAGTTGGCTTTATATGGTTTTGGCTATTTATTTTAAGTATTTTTGTCATTGTATATAGCTCGTTAACGGTTTCGATACTTATACATCTTCGGATTTCAAATGTTTGACTTTGAGCCTTCCTTGTGAATGTAAATCCAGGAAAGTGCTTTGGACGCAAGAAATTATTAAACTTGTTGTTTTCAATTTTGTACATGTAAAACTGCACTGATACTTGAAAATGACAGCGTAAAATTCCGTCTGTATGGTGTAAAGGGATAATCACATCTATCCCAAAGTGTTCTACATCGGATCCCAGGGATCCATTGTCCTATCGGGGAATCACCGTGTGCCTATAAATTATATTGTAGTATTTTAAACAATAGACTGGAAAATTGGTTAGATAATAGAGATATTTTACATGATGAACAAAATGGGTTTCGTAAAAGTAGAAGTACTATTGATCACTTAAGCTCAATTACGTCCATTATTGAGACAAGGAAACTTTAAAAAAATCAACTTTTGCTGTCTTTGTAGATTTTAAGAAAGCTTTATATGATACAGCTAACAGAAGTTTATTGTTTAAAAATTTAAATGATATTGGTATCAGTTCAAAATTTTTGAATACTATTAAAACGATTTATTCTCAGGTTGAATGTAAAATAAAATTGAATGAAAATTTAACTGATTGGTTCAGTGTTAACTCAGGCTTAAAACAAGGGTACGTTTTATCATCTATATTATTTAATATTTTTATAGATAGTGTAATCACAGACATAAAAAGTCTAGACATCGGTATTGATATCGATTGTGAAAAAATTGGTATTAGTTTATATGCAGACGATATTGTATTAATTGCTGAAAATGAAAATGATGTACAACTAATGCTAGATATTCTTAATACATGGTGTAAAGATAAGTTATTGAATGTTATCTTTGAAAAGACAAAGATTGTGCATTTTAGAAATCCCTCTGTACAACCAACAAATGTAACATTGTCACTTGGTGAAAAACAATTGTGTATTGTCTCAAAATATCAATATCTTGGTCTATTGTTGACTGAATTTCTTGATTATAATGAAATGGCAAAATCTGTAAAGCACGTGGAGGTTTCCACTTCAATACATATACAAAACTTTTTGAAAGCTTAGTCTGGTCACTCATAAGTTATGCATGGTGCATCCATTTAGGGCACCAGAGATTTTTCTTGTATTAATGCTGTTCAGCACAGAGTTATCCGTTATTTTATGGGTCTTGGTAAATATACACCTAGTGATGCCATTAATGGGGATATGGGTTGGAAACCTCCATGTGTGAAGCAGTGGAGTTGTGGTTTTAGACATTGGGCTAGATGTAATGTTATGGCAACAGATAGGGTGAATTATAAAGTATTTCAATGGGCAGTTAGAAATGCCATTGATAAAAAGAAAAATTGATGTTATAGAATTATGTCAAAATTTAGAGAATATAATGTAGATTTGTACACTAATTTGGATAATGTGTTACATAAAAATGTTATTAGTAATACACAGTTAGAATATTTTTTATTTGAAAACTATAAGATTAAATTGGCATAATAGAATATTGTCACAAAATGTTGGAAAAAAATTACGTACTTATAAATTGTTTAAAGATGTTTTTGAAACAGAGATTATTTAAGGAAGAACATTTCAATACGATACAGAAGTGCATTTGCTAAATTTAGGTGTGGCGTTGCCCCCTTGCGAATAGAAACAGGTCGTTATGAAAACAAAAATGTAAATGAAAGAGTTTGCTTTGTGTGCAATGATAAAGTTGAAGATGAGAAACATGTTATTTTAGATTGTCCTTTATATGCAGATTTACGTGAAAGTTTATTTTATGAAGTTAAAAGAAGTAATGGTGATTTTAATATTTTATCTAATGATGAGAAGTTTATATACCTTTTTAAAAGTATTGATTGTTTTGATATGGTTGCCAAGACCTGCTTTAATATTTTAAGTAGAAGAAATAGTTTTTTTATATGCTTAATTGATAACTATGTTTTTACAGAACTGAAACATTTTTTAGACAGGATAAATGTAGTTTTATAGTTTTACATAATGGAAATGTTTATAGACATGATAAATATATAGTTATAATTTATATTGATTTCTATAGTCTCTCATAATTCTTTATAGAAATTACTGTTTTATTCAATGCATATATTATGATGATTGTATTATATGTATTGCAGTGTTGTGACTCTAATAAAATATTGAATCAATTGAATCTGTTCATGTAGGCATTTTATAACATTTATTTTCTTTCAAGTTTAATTCACATGATTGTAGATGTTTGTATTGATTGAGATTTGCTTTAGATGTCATGAACACCAATCTATAAAAATGTGATCATCTATTTCTAATTTAGTGACACCTAATCATCAAATCTGTTCTCACCACGAGTAACAAAAAGGGTGTACGCGTGGAGCTGACGATAATTATTTATCAGAACAAATGTGATCACCACAGGTTTTGGTTGATGAGTTGTTTACTTTCAATGTGATGTTTTGTAAACTTGCTAGTCTTTTCGTGTTTTCGAATGTTTTCTTTTCTTTTCTTTTCATGGCATGGTCAGTTTCTTTCACCTTATCAGCTAATAATGTCCCCTTGAATATCCCTTATCCTTTTTAACATTTCAGTTTATCCAAACCGGTGCCTCTAGTTGTTTTATGCACTTCTTTTCCTGTACATCTTTTAACTTTCTAATCAAATTTTGGAGAACCAATTATCGTTAATGGATCAACATTCGGATTTACTTTAGCACGGCCTTGTCTCGTAAAACACCCTCTAGCAAGTGAACCTTAGTAATTTAGCAATGGCATTGTCAGTTTATTTTTAATCTATGAGTTTGACTGTCCCTCTGGTCTTTTTCGTGCCTCTCTTATTTTACATTATTAGTTTTTGTTCTTATTCGCTATTTTAATAAAAATCAAATAAACAATACAAACTATATATTCCAATTAATAAGGAGATAACAAATATTATTCGAGTTAAAAAAAAGTATGAAATACATTACTTTTTATAACTTTATTTATATATACCGATCTATTTGCATTCTGCATAATAAAAATTGCACCGCTCATCATAAAATGACTCTGGATTTTTTCAAATTGTACTTTTGAAATTATGTAGATATATTGTGATATAACACTGTTTACGTCAAGTATTCATATTGACGTAAATAGAACGTTACATGAGTCATATTAACATACATATATGTGAATAAAAAGTACAATCTGTTTCCAAATGCGTATCTTTATTTATTCACTCAATGCATTCCCAACAATATGTAATCTAAATTAAATTTTCTGATCCGGTGAAGGATGAGTTTATATTCAATTAAAGGAATGCTCATACGAATTTTCACATTTTTTTCTATCTATTCACAAATTAAAAGTACTTGCAATGTTATTTACGTGGTGATCAACAAGGGATCATCCCTGTAATTAACTGTGTTAAACAATTCATCTTTACCAGTCTAAACGGCACATAACGACATGGTCTTTAGATATATTAACCCTTCAGGTTTTGGGAGGGGTTTGTGTTGCTCAGTCTTAAGTTTTTTATGTTGTGTTTTGTGTGCCACTGTCTGTATATTGGTTTGGGTTGGGTTTGTTTTTACGTATTTCAGCAATGACGTTGTCAGTTTATTTTCGTGTTTGAATGTACCTCTGGTAATTCAATGACAAATTCATTAAAGAAAATTGAAACTACGAAATAATATTATAACGAATTAAAGGTTTAAATTTTATAAATGAATGCTGTCGCATCTTTTACCGCGTTGTTTTTAATACTATGTGATAGTTATATTTCAAACATGTTTTTATTAAATTAGATTAAAACTGTTAGGTGTTATTTCTCTACATTCGCACGTATATCTTGAACGCATTATTTATTTCAATGAAGATTGATAGTTATTGATTCCTTCCATATCATGCGAATCATTATCAAGGTATTTGGCATTAATTAATATATATATTGTAATATTTTCAAAAGAAAGACGCTTTTTATAAGTTATTGCATACGCAGGCATTTGCCCGTAACTATCTATTACCCTTTACAATTAATAGCTTTATATATGTTAAAACACAACTGTCTGTTTTGAAAGTATGTAAAGATCTATGCTTGTCTCTAGATGGTTTTGTTGTTGTTGAATTGCTTGATCCCTGAAAATTGCTACGCAATTTTCGATAGTAAATTGATGATATATCTACATCAGTTGATCGACCCCAAAGTCAAAGTATGTATTGAGTTTAATGAAGTTACGTCGGGAATGTTTTTATCTATCAACTTTACTCGCCAATGTTTCGTTCTGGTCGAGTGCTATAATCTCTGTTCGTTTTGGAATTTTTACAACCCTCTTAGAGGTCTGACGATGTTTGACCATGTACAATACCTTCAATTTTAATTGACTTTGTTAATTATCTGCGTTTTTGCTTATACTTTTGAAATCTGTAATAGACGAAGTGAAACTTTAAATGTCAGAATGACAAACAAGACAAGATTTGTAAATTTGTTGGTCGACTCCTTATAAGAGATATTTTCCCTAAATGACAATTAATGTTTTTTTTTATCATTTTTTTGAAAGAAAGAAAAACTGTAAACAGCAGCTTTTACTCGTCATTTTTAACCATTAACATGATTAATTTCATACTAAATAAAGGCAACAGTAGTATACCGCTGTTCAAAACTCATAAATCCATGGACAAAAAACAAAATCGGGGTAACAAACTAAAACCGAGGGAAACGAATTAAATATAAGAGGAGAACAACGACACAACACTTAAATGTAACACACACAGAAACAGACCAAGCATCAGACAAAATCCCACGAGAATATCAAATATAACATCAAAACCAAATACATGAATTTGGGATAGACAAATACATTGATATGTCTTATCGCAATGTGAATTTACACTAACAAAAAAGGGGAAAACAAACGACGCAACGGTAAAATGTAACACACACACAAACGAACATTATATAACAATGGCCATATTCCTGACTTGGTACGGACATTTTTAAAGGAAAAATGGTGAGTTGAACCTGGTTTTGTGGCATGCCAAACCTCCCTCTTTTATGGCCATGTGACATATATCATCAAAATGACAACACAACACCACAGGACTACTATACAAAAAAATGGAGTACACAATTGACAAAGAAACACACGAACAACAGCCAACAAAAGGCAACAAGTTAAAAATTTTGATACGCCAGAAGTGCATTTTGTCCACACAAGACCTACTAGTGACGCTCACATACAAAAGTTTGAAAGCCGAAACAAGTACAAAGTTGAACAGCATCGAGAACCAAAAGATCAAAACAGTTGTGCTAAACACGGCCAGGGTTTTCTGTTAGTTACCAAAACATCCCTATTATTTAGAATAATTTTTACTTTTGCAAACATAAAATTTTATAAAATGACTATACAAAAGATGTACCTGATAAAACTGAAGTATTAACTTATTACAGAAAACAACTGAAATGTATTACATAACAAGACATTTGCAACACAAAAAGTAGACATCCGAATAAGTTTAAACATCAACGCCAAGTGACGTCATATTTGAAATTGTAAAAAAATGACAACAAAATGACGTCATTTAAAGTAAGGCAGATCATCAAAAAATGAAAAATGACGTCACATGTGAATGAATAAGATAGAATTAGGATTTATTGAAGATTATATTTGAACTAAATACTGATATTGCAATTAATAACAATGTACATTTCAATACTTATTAATAGCAAACTAAGGTAGCAATTAACTATATCATAAAGCTTTGTCCGGTTTGTTTGACCCTAACTTCAAACGTAAAATATCGTACTAATTACGTTGAATAAAATCTAATAAATGAAGGCGGTGATTAATTTTCTTTACCATAACACATAAATATAATAGAAAGACGTCAACAGATTTGACAAAATCCGATGAGAATTACAAATATAACATTAAACATTTAAACTAAATACATGAATTTGGGAAAGACAAGTACCGTAACACGTCTTATGGTAATGCGAATTCACACTCAGCAAAACAGTCACAATCGGGAATAAGTCACGTCTGGTAATTAAAAGGTAAGACGACATAATGACAAACCACAATCTACCATGTGGTAAAAATGTCCTTAGCTCGTTTTGTCAAAGACACATCGTATGGATCCACCAATTCGTGATGGTGCAGTTTCTGCGTAAGGAGCACACTCCTGTATATGAAGTCCATATAGTGTGAACAAGCACGAGAATAACGTATCAATTGTGATATGTAAACACCATACGAAGGGGCAAAAGGTATGTTACTGCTGAGAAATGGGAAATTGATAATTGTGAAGTTGAAATCGTCCCGTTTATCATAGGTTTTCGTGTGAAGTCGTACATCTACGTCAATATTGAGGAAAAGATCAAGGTATGACGCAGTCTTTCTAGTATCAGTAGTATCCTTAATTTCAAGTTCACTGCGATATATGAGATGTAAGTATTGGTTGAAATATGGGTTATTCCAAAGAAATCATCAATATATCGGAAAGTGAAAATAAAGAATTTTGCAAGGTGCTTTTTCTTTTTGTCTTCTATATAAATTCTGCTTCATACGAGTACAAAACAAAATCAGCCAGCAGAGGTGCACAATTAGGTTATAGATAATGCATATTTTAAGGTGTTTCTTGTCGTAGAACAGGATTGATCAAATGAAAGACCGACCGGAGGAAGGTCTTTCTTTGAACAATCCTGACACCCCGAGGTGTGTTCTACGACAAGAAAGACCTTAAAATATGCATTATCTGACTTATATACCGTAATACATATTAATTTTATAAAGGTTTGTAGAATTTAGTATCCTATTTTACCGACAACACTAAAGTTGGATATTCCTTTCTAATGCGTTCAGGTTTTAATACGCCCTGCGGCTTATTTAGAATGTCAAATAAAACTCACTAAATAATTTAGATATAATTAGTTATCAAAAGTACCAGGATTATAATTTTATACGCCAGACGCGCGTTTCGTCTACATAAGACTCATCAGTGACGCTCAGATCAAAAAAGTTAAAAAGCCAAACAAATACAAAGTTGAAGAGCATAAACCTTTTCAAAATTATTATCCATACACAATAAAACTATTACTGTAACTGCATGAAGTAAGACACAAATGTATTGTTACCATCCGATAACAGTTTATGACATATACAAGACACATTGTAAGTAATTTATTGTATCACTTAGCTTATGAAAAAGGAGGAGGAGGTATGTTTTTTTCTCTCTATTTGTTATGTTATTTCTATTGCGGAAAAGTGGGTATTTTTTTAACAACTTTACTTTTTGAAAAATCCCTAGTTTTTGGTGGGGTTCGTGTCGTTTATTCTTTAGTTTTCTATGTTGTGTCATGTGTACTATTGTTTTTCTGTTTGTCTTTTTCTTTTTTAGCCATGGCGTTGTCAGTTTGTTTTAGATTTATGAATTTGACTGTCCCTTTGGTATCTTTTGTCCCTCTTTTAGGTATCCAGTATAATGAAGGCAAGTTTTCTTCGTTTTCTTTGATGTTGATACCAAAAGAAAGAAGGACAGATTTATGATTTTGTAAAATTTCGTCCTTGGTAAATGATGTTTAAGAATATGTAGGATTACAGTTCCAAGCTCTGTAGTGAGACATTGCAAATAATGTTTTATACATATGAAGACAATATTATTGGAGGCTTTATCTGCTGGAACAACGACATAATTGTCATGCAAAGACGATAAAGCATCCACAACTTACGGAGTACGCCAATATTACAATAGGTAAAAACAACTATTGTTTCTGTTTTAAACCTTACCTATATATCATTGTTTTGATTTCATGTTCATATTTATTAAATAGTACATTGAATAGTAGAAGATTCGTCATAATTAAAAGCGTCTGAATATTTATCAATGTTAATTTTGAAGTTTTTGAAGTTTTTATTCGTGTACTAGATAAAAGGAATAAATAGATATCTTCAGCAGTAAAAACATGAATGGAAATTTTGTTCATTCGTCTATTACAAATGAAGTAAACACATTTTTTAAAAACAACTGCACCACATCTAGAACTGTTGTTATCAATTCGTGTGATGTGTTATAACTTTTGCCATTGAATTACGGATTTTCCGTTTTGAATTTTCCTTGGTGTTCGTTTTTTTTTGTTAATCACTTTTTTTAATACATTTTAAGTCGTCAAAATGTACAGATAATGACTATTTCCATTTGAAAAAATATATTTCTTAAAACGTTTGAACTAAATAATTTACACCTAATGAACGTTGTTAATACCAGAAAAAAAAAGTACTTGTTTCAATTAATGACATTATCAAATTAGAAGACATACATTACCTAGATAAAAAAAAAAACACACAACAACGACAGATACAAGTTTTAAAAATGACAAAAGATGTTCCACTAAAAAAAGACAGGAGAACATCTGATTTGAGTAATTGGTGAATAATTGTCATTCGTATTGTACAGATTCGACGATTATTCTAATTCAGTGATGTCACAATGGAAGAAAAGACAATACTTTGTTCTCTCGTTTTCAAAGAAAAATGCATTAAATTTCCATCTAAAAAAAAATACAAATTCTAAGTTTCAAATGTTTTTCGGGGGAAGTATTTTATTGATGTCTTCATATTTCTGGCGATCCTTTATGATTTTTGCATGGAACATGATTCCGAAGAGAGCCTGACATTTAACATAATAATTCTTTTGGGGAATATAAAGTGACTTCTCAAAACCAAAAATGTAACTGTTGAATAATGTTTAATATAACAAAACCACCAATATAAAAAAATTAAAACAAAGCAAGTTTTTAGTTTCATTCGTCCAATAATTATACTTTTTTTTAGAAACTGACCATTTTTTTATTCGTTTTTCTACGCAACTATTTTTTAAAATACTGATTAAAATAAGCAATAGATACTGACGTTCATATGTTTGATTGTGTAACATTTACAATTGTTTGGTGTACTGGCAAACATAGGAAAACATATATATAAATAATGTAGATGTGACATACTTTTAACTTTACATTGGTATACTGTCTAGTGCTTCCTTTCATACACTGTCCATATGTCACGTACGTCAGAGAGTGTGCTTTTTGTTATATACTAAAAGTGTGTACCAAGTTCGTTTCATTGCTTTTTGTTATACACTGAAAGTATGTACCAAGTTCGTTTCATTAGTTTTGATTTATACAAAACCAATCATCAATGCACCAAGTTTGTTTCATTAGTTTTCATTAGTACAAAACCAAGCCATCAATACACATGATTAAAATTTTTGTCAACAGATGTACAATCTCTAATTCTTTATTTTCCACATCGATGCATATTTCATCTATTTTTAGTTATGAAAAGAGATAATAAATAACAGTAGCAAAACCATGTATATATAAAGCTACAACCAACTCCTGTAACTTAAAATCGAATTGCAACTTGTGTTGGTGTCAACGATTTGAAAACATTTCAAAATGAGACTTTGGATTACTGTTGCACTGCTTTGCATTTTTTTAACTGAATATGCAATCGAAAGTAAGTAGACTTTAAATGCAATTAATGAAAACTATTAATCTTGTCATAAAAAATTATATTGCACATGAGTCTTGTGTGTCAATATTTTCCTAGATACTTTCTAAATGTTCTTAAAAACTGTTGTTGTTGATTTTATGTTACATTTCCTTGATTTGATATATCATTTGATTATACGTTTTATTTATATTAATACGTGTTAATGGTTTATGAGTAGCTGTATTGATTGGTGACATAATATTTAAGCACTCGTTATAAAGAAACAGTGTTTCACTGCAGTTCTTTATATTTAAATTAACAAACAGGTCTCTAAAGAGACGCGGACGACCAACAATACAAACAATAGTTTACAAATCACAACATACAAAACTGAAGACTGGACATTACGATTTCATAGTATTTGATAACACTTGGTGTGGTTATTTTTTTTAACAACCAATGCGTGCATCAAAATATATGTAAGATAACTTAAGAAGCATATAATTATAATAAGTGCATATAATTCTTGTGGGCGGCATATATATGTCTACAACTCTAAAAACAATGCAATGAGGGAGCGAAGAAGAAGAACCGTAAACACATATATAAGATGATATGTCAAGATTAAATACAGCAAAATAGCAAAACTCAAAAACCACCAAAGCAAATGAACATATGTTATACGAACAATAGATAGGCAAACATGATAGCCGTTAGAAGCCATTATTTCAAATTTATTTTTGATATTCTAAATTCCATAAAAAGTACAGATATGGAAGCATATATCAGGAATTACAACATTGTAGGGTTTTATAAGAGTTGCTATCGTTAATTGGCAATTAACGGTTGCAAAACAGTTTTACAAGCGATGCATAGCACTCTCAGTGATTTACACTTTGTAAAACAGATATCTGCTGTTAGAAATGGTCAGTACAATGGAGTACTGTGCCGTATATGCGAAATGCTCAAAATGCTATGACAGTACAAATAAATGTCGATAAATTAGAGGCAATAACATTGTGCCAATGTTTAAATCTCGAAAATTCACTGAAAAATTGCAAAAATCTCTTTATAAATTTTATGCATTAAAATGCTTTCCTGGATTAATCTTCATAAGGAAGTTTAAAGCAAAAATTATATACAAAGTTATAAAAAAAAACACGAATAAATGAAGTCTATTGTTTAAAGCGACAACAGTTGCCGAGGTTCAACCATTGTGGTGACGTCAGCCTATTCATTTACCGTGGATTCTTTTTCTAGAATCAACGTTTCCTTAATTCGTCGCTGAAATGGACTCACCATTTAATATTCGTTTGTTTCCTTAGTGTGCCTAATTACAGTTAGATTGAATTGGCCAATTTACTAATTTCTGTACAGAAATGGAATTATTTTAAAACTTACCTTTATTTTTTGTAATTCAAATATGCCTGCACTGGGAGTCGAACCCGACCATGAATTATCTTAGGTGTCACTAACATCAACATATCGACGAAAACTCTCGGCTACCAATTGGTTACGATTTACCTGTCTAATTCATAAATATATGTGACAGTAAATAGGTGAAATTAGGAATTACACGTAATTACTAAACATTTCAGTAAATACCTGTAATTACTAACCAATTTAGTAATTACATGTGTTTACTAGTTGTTTCACTGATTACTGGTATTCACTGATCTTTTTGGTCATTTTTACAGCTATTTATTAACTGTATATTTTTGTACAAAAATAAAGATATAATTCAAGATACCAAATAAGAAAGTAAGAAGTTAGGTATTTTATGGCTTACCTTATTAAGGATTAAGGAATATAAGGCACACCAAAAGTGTATACTATTTAGTGTTTGTGAACTGGAACTGGCAAATGGTTGTTTTAACATTTTTGAAACTCCCTAAAAATCATTTACAGCATGCAAGACAAGGATTTCAATCCACTTTTGAGTAATGCATAAATTGTGAGAAGTTTATAGGCAACTTTGTCACCTCTTTTTGTTGATAGACATTCGACAATGCAAAATTTGGTTGAATAATATTGACAGTTCTTAAAATCTCATAATTTCCTTAAATCAAAATCTCCATCAAGCATACTTGCTCATTCACACAAGTTAAATTCCTTTTACAAAAAATGTTTATTTAAGACTTCTTTTGTCAGACTGTTACTTTGAAGCTGACATTCTTCACAAACAAATGTATACACTTTGATGGTGTTAAGAGTCACATTTCATATTTCTGTGTTTCCCTTTTTTATGAGTTTTTCAAGACCTTCAAACTCAAGCTTATAAACCTACAACAAAATTTTATCATCGTTTTTACTTGTATAAGAATAATTTTTTTTGTGGATTGTATTAGTCATCTAATTGGTCCTTCCCTTTTGTTTTACTTTCAATGTTGTCATGTTGTTTCTTGTTGTTGAGACTGCGACTATTGTCGCAAAAGCGAGATATAGCTAACCATTCTGTCGGCAGTAGCCTCTACACATATTTGCTATGTGGTTAAAGTTCTTTACATTTTGATAACTTTCTTAAATTATTCTGGATTTCTACCAAACTTGAACAGAAGCTTGTTTATGATCATAAAATAATTTTCAAGCAGTGAATTTTGTAAAAATAAAATTAATTTTTCAGTATTTTACTTATAAATGGACTTAGTTTTTATGTCAGTTAACATTGTACATTCACACTGTGGTTTAAGTTTTTAGAATTTTATTAACTTTCTCAAAATATCCTGGATTCCTACCAAACTTAGACAGAAGCTTGTTTATGATCATAAGATTTTACCCAGAAGTAAAGTTTGTATTTTTGTTTCGTATATTCCTTATAAATGGACTTCGTTTCCCCCCCCCCAGTTAATATCACATACACTCTTCATTTTTTTTAAATATTTATTAAACAAAATATTGAACAAACAAAATCATCTTATATTTTTTTGTATATCTCATAGCTAATGCTCCTATAACAAAAAGGAACATGTTAGGCTTATCACTTTTTAAGAGTACTCACTGATCTTCTATAGTTTTGATCAGCTAACCGTTTTACAACATTGCAGTAATTTAAGTAAAAATTAGTAATTACTGGTAATTACTGGGCCGTTTCAGGAATTAATTGTATTTAAGTGCATTTGGAATTACATGTAATTCCTAAATTTTAGTTATCACATGTAATACAAATTTCACCTATTTCACCTATTTACTGTAACATATATATAAAAGTATTTTTTATATACATCGGTACTACGGACACACATGGATTGTACCTTTATATGTACAATAATAATCAATCGTATAGTCTGAGTTAGTAGCCGCGAGGTTTCATGGATATGCTCAATGAGTTAGAACTTGTCGGCTTAGGTTCGAATCCTGGTATATATTATTTTTTGTTGTTGTCCTTATTCTCAATTTTCCTGTTTTGTTTCTTGTTTTGTATGTTATTTTGGATATTTGGTTTGATAAAAGCGAGTTTGGTCGTTTATTATAGGATCATTGTTAGCTATTCCACATGTTTGAAACGAATTTTTATTATATAAATCAATAAAGTATAATTTTATCTGTTTATTCGCAAATTCCTATGCTAGAAAATAGTGATGTGCCAAGAATAAGACTTCTTGGTAGAATTACAGACAATTGCTTTATATATATGCTATAAATATATATATGTTTTATGTCAAGTTGTTGTCCCCGGCTTTGACACATTCTCAATTTTATTAGAAATAAGATCAAATATGTCTCATTTTGTCAACACATATAATGTTCAGATGCCTGATAAATGAAAATCTTTAAGGGCAGACGTGTTGTGTAAAACATGTATTTGTATGTTTTAACCATTTACATGTAATATATAATTTATTGTAATGCATCGTTTGTAACGATAACATGGTTATTTAAACTCATTTACAATACCTTCTAATTAAGAATAGACTTTAATTTTGAAGAGACTTTATCACAATAGTTTAAGTTATAAATACAATGGGTAAGCGTTGATTCATGAAAAACGAACCATTTGCCCTGCGGGCTCATGGTTTCTTTTTCAAGAATCATCGCTTAACCATTGTATATATATCACTTAATTGATACCCGACGGTTACTTTTATCAGTTACTCTTCGCAAAAATATATTGTTGTTTTGAGGGTCATGTACATCTCATAAGGGTAGCAATAGAATGTTACATTAACGAAAACGGTCTTGTTTTATTATTTTTGAGTATTGTTCACAAGTTATAGTACAAATAAAACAATATGTAAAAAAACAATGAAACATAGCAACTTTAAACTTTAAAACAAACCCAGGAAAGACATCCTGATATGGTCTTTTATGCATCACTGTCTATTCAAAACCTTATTGTGAAAACGATACTTTTATTTCAGCAGCTAGTATTGTTGGAGGTGCCTCAATCGACGACAGGTCAAGAGTCAGACGATCTGAAAATGCTTGGCATAGTGATCCTGAGCCTGTAGAACCACCACCTATGTTGCCCGTTAAGCAATCAGTCGGCAACGACTTCCTGGATGATTTAAACAAGGGTTAATTTAAAGAATTATTGTTCTTTATTCTATTAGAAAATACTTTAAGCAAATAAAATAGAAAATTGAAAACGAGTGTTATGTTTATATAGATATAAGTGTATTTTGACGTACTTACATTTATTTTATTATTAATTAGTGTATACTAGGTAAATACTTATTCGTCATTTATTATCGGAGCATTACCTATTAGATGTTAAAAAAGACGATTTTTTTTTGGTTCAAACATTAAGGAAAGTGGTATAATGAAAAACTAATTCGCCTAATAAGCAACCAATTATGTTCAATTTTGTCAAAGCACATACAAAATACTGGTAATGATTTTTTTAATTGAAAGTGAATATTTTAACCTAACTGAATCCGTATTTTCTGCATCTTACATTAACCCCTTAGCTGGAGATTATTTACGCGTGTATTTAGCTATTAAAAAGAAACGAATGTCTACATTGAAATAGAAACAATGATGATAAAAACAAAATCTTACGCAGGTAAAAGCGACGATAAACATACTTTAAACCTTCATTATGAAATCAAACAGAATTAGAAAAATGAAATAACACGTGGACAATATCTGTTTGTATTTATTCATGTTTATATTGGGTGATAGGACCGTCGGTAGTCTTCAGGAGTTATCTCGATGGTAAATAAGATGACACCAAGACAAAAATTCACACGAAAAGTTGATGCCTACTATCGACTCTGAAGATCAATTTGACAGATAATGCCTAAATAATAGTTATCCAAGGTACCAGGATTATAATTTAGTACGCCAGACGCGCGTTTCGTCTACATAAGACTCATCAGTGACGCTCATATCAAAATATTTAAAAAGCACAACAATTACAAAGTTGAAGAGCATTGAGGATCAAAAATTCCCAAAAGTTGTACCAAATACGGCTGAGGTAATCTATGCCTGGGATAAGAAAATCCTTAGTTTTTTTAAAAATTCAAAGTTTTGTATACAGAAAATGTATAAAAATGACTTCATTATTGATATTCATGTCAACACCGAAATGTTGACTACTAGGCTGGTGATACCCTCGGGGACGAACTGATATGCATACACCAACCTAACTACGTTTATTTTCATATTGAACGATTCCATGTTGCTGAACCTTATCTTACAGAATACTGGTATGATGTTCAAGATAACTGCTAAAACCAAATTTTCATATACTGCCTATAATCACCCTATATGACAAATAACAAATCGAATATTTAATTAACTTGTGACGATAACAATCTATCTAGACAATATTTGTTTTCCTATTATACTTTATGGTCACTGAGCGGAGTGTCAGGTGTCTAGAGACGCTGTACTCTGTTTAACTGTTAAAATCAATTTTATATTTTTAATTGCACATCGATAGGAAATTTAGATGGTAATATATTACATAAAACAAACTACCTACACCTACCTTGTTTTGAGCAAAGTTCAACGCAGCTCCTACAAAAAAACGGTTTAACATTTTATATAATAAGTGAAGAGCCAATACCACCAAAAAAGGGTAAAGGAGAGTGAGAAGATATATTACAATGTACAAAAATACTGAACTCGAAAGCAAACGCAAACCTGAAATTCCCTAGGAAAATGGCAAAATCATAAGCTCAAATACATTTAATAGAGGGATAACATATTCCTATGTTGTAGAGAATTTTCCTTCATAAAAAATTGTGGATTCAACCTGTGTTTATGGGTATTTTACATCTCACATGTAAAACAGTCGCAAATCATTCCATTCTATTAACAACAATGCATGCTTAATCTTAATCACAAATAAACAAATAAATATGTTCACAAAGAAAACTGAAATAGCATAAAGACAAAGTACAAAAGCCCAAATAAAACACAATAATGCAAAACACCACCAAAGAAAAAAAACACAATTGCAGTAGGTATAAAAATAGAGCCACGCCAAACGGAAATTACCAAAAATAAAATAAATGGTAAAGTTGAATAGTGTACAAAGATAAATAAAGGAATTATGATGATTAACGACATAATAACCAAGAATCTATACTTCGAGACCATCGTGTATTAATTGCCAGGTTGAATATTTATCAACATGATCTTGCTATCTTCCGATGAACTTTTTTAGAAAATGGATGAGACGTTATTTGACCAAACCCAGGTTTATCAAATATATATATATATATATCATTATGGGAACTTATCAATAACTTAAAGAAAATCCATTTATGAATAAAGTAATTTTGCTTTTGACAAAGACATTTGTTTTGTTTTGCTGGAACAAAAATATGATGAAAGAGGGACGAAAGATACTAAAGAGACAGTCAAACTCATAAATCTAAAACAAACTGACAACGCCATGGCTAAAGATGAAAACGTCAAACAGACAAACAATAGTACACATGACACAACATAGAAACTTAAGAATAAACAACACGAACCCCACAGGGGTGATCTCAGGTGCTCCGGAATGGTACGCAGACCCTGCTCCACGTGTGGCACCCGTCGTGTTGCTTATGTGATAACAATTCCGGTAAAAAGTCTAATTCGGTAGGTCACATACATGAAAGAGGGAAGGGGGTTGTAGTTTCGACGCAAGGAACATATCCAATATCATTTGTGAAACGGTTATTTCATAACAGTCACCCAATTCGTGATGGCGTCCGTAAAATTTACGCAGGGATGAAATTCACCATTGGAACTCTTGGTTTAATAGCTTCCTTGTGAGCAGCAACCCCCTATCAAGACAATGATAGGAAATGCAAACACTGGATTATCGTATCAGTTGGGAGATATATACCCCGTATGCAGGTGCTGCTGGAATGTTGTTTTTTTTTAAATGGAAAGTTCACAATTGGAAAGCTGAAATCATCTCTTTTGTCGTAAAGTTTTGTTTTCAACCGAACCTCATTGCCAATTTCTAGATGTAAATCAAGATATGAAGCCGACTTAACTGTATCTGTAGTATTCTTTATCTCTAGTTCGATGGAATAGATGCATTCCACATAGTCACAAAATTTTGAACTATTTAGTGAAAGAACATCATCTATATAGTGGAAAGTAAGAGTTAAAGGATATTGCTAACTTTTTATCTTTCTTCCTAAGAAGTTTCTGCATGAAGTCAGCCTCATAAAAATATAGAAATAAGCGGGAAAATAGAGGGGCACAGTTTTTTCCCATTGGAATGCCGACAGTCTGTTAAAACACGTCCTCCAAATGTAACAAATATGTTGTCAATCAAGAAATCAAGCATCTTGATAATATCAGTTTCAGAGAATTTTTTGTTTGAATCAGAGTAGTCCTTTACAAAGTATTATTTATTCCATCCTAAGACAAGATACTTGTATCTATGTTTTTCATTTTTTTTTTATGAAGCAAAGCAATAGCAACTCTTTCAATTGGTCTTTTAGTTTGGAATGTGGAATACTTGTGTAAAGTGTAGAAAAGTCAGATGTTTTAATACTGTTACAAGATGAAACAGAGTTAGATTGTATGTTTTCTAAAAGATCTTTGGAATTTTTAAGTATCCACATCTGATTCAAGCCACCTCTAGAATAGGCAGTTTCACAATAACTTTGAAGCCCGTCTTTGATTGCTGATAAAATGGATGTTAATAATTTAGAAAGAGGTTTCGTAGAGCACTTTGAAGACCCAGCAATATACCATTGTTTGTAAAGACACTTATGTAGTTAAGGTATCCAAAACAGTGATGTAGGATATTGCCTAAGTTGACGCCATCGAGACCTTTGTTGGTAAAGGAAAGATTTAGGAAAGATTGAAAAGTTTGCCTGTTGGCGATCGTGTCACATCTACTTATCTAAATATGCATCAGTTACGTGGTTAGCTTACGACGTTACATCTCTTACCTTATACTTATCTTATTACCACCGGGTAGTATCACATCATATTGAATTTAAGGCCCTATAAACTATAAGGCAGAACTAGTGTATGTCATCATGAATATCATCATGGTTTGCGCAAGTGGAATTGTTGTAAATATTTGTATTTTGCAATAAACATGCAAAATCAATCAATTCACCATTAGTTTTTTTTCTCTTTATTGGCAATATATATTCATGCCCAATTCATCGCTTGCTTTTGTATATTGTAAAATAAAGTTATGATCGGTTGTCAACTGGGTATTACCTGTAGTGTCGGGAGTAGGAGTACTGAATACCGGAGGAGCCATTGTTGTTAGCACCGACACCGCTGTAGGGGTCTCTGGCTTATGTGTTGTGTCTTCTCCAGGTCTTGAAAACCCGCTGACAGGCATACTTATTAAGCATGAACTATTCCTATCTTCACTATTAGCTATGGATTTTGACAAATGCTGAAGGCTTTCAATAGATGGTCTTGGCGCTGTCATCGTTTTTGCTGCTGACACTGCTTTATTATTGTATCTCTGAGGAGGGGCAGCTCTCTTTCTGGTAGAAAAATCATGTAAACTGTAATAAAACCTGTAAGTTAGTATATTAAATTTAAACCGAGTAATTGTTCATGATACCACATGTAAAATTTGTAAATATACTTGGGATGAATTGCATTAACTATTAACAAGAATGATAAAATTAAAACCAAATATGTGATATAGGTGTGTGTAAAGTCTAAACAAAACATTACTGTACAAATAATTAACAAAAATTGTAATGACCAAGACAAATGATTACATTTAAAAAGTAAGTAACCACATATGAATCAAGTAATCACATATAAATCACGTTATCCCTTTTGAATCACATAATCGCTTATGAGTCACATAATCACTCATGAATCACATTATAACTTAAAAATCACGTAATCACTAATGAATCGCATAATCACTTGGTAATCAGATAATCGTTTGTAATTCAAGTTATCACATATAAATTAAGTCATTATTAATGAATCACATTATCATTTATGAATAAAATAATCTCTTATCATTCAAGTAAACACTGATGAAACATGTAAGTAAAACCTTACAGTGACGGACAGTATAATCATAACAGTCAACTATCAGACTTGCATACAAACAGGCAAGCATCTATTCTTTTTTAAATGTTTCTATAATGACACAAGCTTAAAATATCTGACTTGATGTTAATTGTAATTCAAAATAACTTAAGACCATGAACATACTTCATTGATTTAAAGTTTATGCATACGCCAAATACTATACAAAATCGGTAAACAAAATATCGCATGTGCGTTATAAAATGGCGAACGACAAAGTCTTCTCCGTATATATAAATCAATAATAATAAAAAAAAAAAAAAAAACAATTCTTGCTACACAAGTCAATTCTACGGAATAAATACGCAGGTATCATGGCTATGATATAATTTTATTTGTTCGCTAACATTGTACAAATAACGATGCAATAAAGTTATTTCTACAAAATTAAAGCCCTTTTCTTATTCATATCACTATATTTAGTTATTTCTCTACAAATTAAACATCGATGGACACAGATTAGCCTTTCAACCACGTCTTTTCTCTATCAATGTTGTTGAAAAAGGAAAAAAAGTCACAGGAGTTTAATGACGTATGCTGAAGCTAAAAACCGCAAATATTTTAATACAAAGACAACTGTACACCTGACCACTGCAAATAAGAGATTTAAAATATAGTTTTAAATCCTAATATATGCAAGTTCCTATTTGGTTTGCCCTACTAACTGTCAATTTTATCGCCACTGATGAGTCCAAAATCAACCAAATCCTCTTTCCGTGTACAAAATTATAAGCATTGATTCTTTGATGTTATTCCACTGCATGTTGATTTTGAAAGCGAAACAAGTATTTGCTTTTCAAAAAAGGCTAGCCGTCTCTTAGCTGATGAAAATGGAAAGTGTTATCGCTCTGTAGATTAATTCATTCAGAATAGCCTTGCATATCAATCAACAAATTTACCACACACACGTCACGAAGTAGTATATCGT
Source organism: Mytilus trossulus (assembly GCF_036588685.1). Lineage (NCBI taxonomy): Eukaryota > Metazoa > Mollusca > Bivalvia > Mytilida > Mytilidae > Mytilus > Mytilus trossulus. The sequence continues at coordinate 43,100,100 of NC_086374.1, read as the reverse complement.
TTAACGTTGTGTGTGTTTTCAAAACTCCAGAAGATTCGGCTACTTATAGGTGTCAGACCACCAATTACTCCTTACGTAAAAGTAGTCCTAGTTTGACACACAATAGTGCTTTTGATGTCATGGTTTACTTAAACTAACCAACAAATTTGCAGAAATGAAACTTTTGATGATAGGGAAATATATTTAGACCATTTTGAACCAAAACTCTTTTGTCTATGAGTTTGCATTAAAAATTCAGGATTAATGCGCTACATAGTACACTAGTTTAAGATTTCCAGAAAACCGGGAGTTATTTTGCTAGTACCTGTCTTTTCAAAATCAGAAATTTGTTACAAGACTTTAAACATTGGTTGAAAATTGGCATGTAGGAAGGTGATACATGTACAATTCAGTATATACCTGGTTTCCTTGAAGTTAAACTTAAGGTAAAATATTTAGAAAGCTGTGAAAATTGCAAAATTTGGTTGAACAGATAGGGAATTTTAATTGGTGGTCTGACACCTATAGATAAAAGTTATTTATGTACCAATATGCCGATTAGTGACCAGGCAAAATCTTATTGCTAAAATAAAGAGGACAAATCCGATACTCTACGGGAGTGAAAGACATTCACTAGGTTTGAATTGTCCTAAACATTCAACGATCTTTAATTGTTCACGTCTCGTAATATCTTCCAATCGGGTAATTAGAAGCATTCAGCGCGCAGACTGTCCATCGTTCAATTTTAATAACGTCTCCGAGAAGACGTTAATCAACATTTACTTGGTTGAAATTATCATGCGTGTCGTCGAACAAAACTTCATATTCCTCTCTGAGTATCGCTTTGTGTAACGTTTCCCGCGGTTTATTTTTAAATACACATTTTTTATAGGGTTTATTTCAAAAATTGTTTCAAGTCTAAAAAAACTAATTAACTTTAAATCGGTACTGATTATCATTGTGTATCTTGTGTTTAGTTATAAAACAACTTTTTAACTTTTATATTCAGAGCTAAAAAAAATATAGGTAGCAGAATACAAAATTCATTTTCCTTGGCTTCGTAAGATATGAAGATTTGTTCACCATCGAAAGGTCATATTTCACTCGGGCGATGCCCTCATGAAATAAGATTTTTCTTTGGTCGCCAAATCTTCATATTTCCCTCAGGAACGGGAAATAAAGGTATAACGCTATACGTGAAATATGATCTTCGTATCTCTGTTTTTTTTTGTTTTTTAAACATTGTCTTATTAAATGTTGTGAACATTATAGTTGTTCACATTATTTCATTAACATTCAAAAGTAAAATAACAATAATATCCAACTGCGATGAAAATTCACAACATAAAGTCCGCAATCAAATGGCAAACCAAAAGCTCAAATAGATATCAAGTGTCATATTCCTGACCTGTAGAAAATGATTGATTACATAGAAAACCCCTTGTGTCATTTGTTTTAATTTTCTAATAATTAATGATTTGTAGCAATAATGTTTTGAGAAGCTGAAGAACAACTAATATATATTTAAAATGATATTTTACAGAATAATTCGTGTAGATAACCAGCTTATTTAATTTGTTTCATATTTAATGGATAATATTTTTATTGTCAATTTTACCTAAAATTAAAATATTTTCCTCTGATTTTATTACACGAATACAAATCCAATGATTATTTACAAGATAAATATAAAAAAGAATACTTATGATATCCTATATAATAGATTCTAAACTTTATTATTCGTATGTAGAAAATTGTAATCCACGATGGTTCTCAACATAAAAATGTCAGCATACGCTATAGATTTTTTGTTTCGGAATACCATAAGGCATATTTTGTTAATAATAAACAAAAATGTAAAACATGCTACACAGAGGAACAAGTAATCAGTATGCTGAAATTTCTTATTGACAACATATTTGTTGAATTTGGTGGTATACTCTTTCAACAAAGTGTCGGCATGACCATGGGAACGAACTGTTAGCCTCTACTTGTCGACCTCTTCTTTTTTTCATATGAATTTGAGTTTCTTCAGATACTTGTCAAAAACATGAAGATCAAAGAAGATATGTTATCTCATTTCCCTTTCAGATCTATTGATGATGTTCTTACCATTAAAAATTCGAAGTTTTCTGATGGTTTCCCTTAAATTTTCCCCAAACTAGAAATAAGAAAAACGACAGACACGACTTCCTCCGTCTCATTTTTAGACTTCTACCTCCAATTGACATACACTATGATCTCAGTACCAGAATCTATGACAAACGATAAAAAAATAATTTTGAAATTATCAATTATAGCAATATACCAGCTTCACCTGCATATGGGATATACTTTTCCCAACGTATTCGGTTCTCAAGAGCTTGCAGCTTTTCCTCAGACTTTGTAAAAGTCACCAGTGTCTGATCAGAAAGTTGATGAACCAGGGTATGTTAGAGAACGTCTCGTTCTTTTTAAAAAAAATCATCGGAAGGTACTAAGACCTTGTTGATAAATATTCCGCATAAACTTCACAAATAATACACGATTGTCTTGAAGTATAGATTCTGCGTTCTGAAGTTGTTTATCATCTTAATAACGTGTTATATTATTTTTTTAATTTTATATATTTATTTTTTTTTTATTAATTTTACTCTTCCTGTTTAGTCTGGTTTTTTGTGATATCCATTTGACGTGAATCTGTACGTATGGATCTCTGTATTGTGTTATTGTTCTATAATTTGGGTATTTTTTTCATTTTTGCTATTAAATGTGATTTGTCTGTATGACTTTTTGTCTTTCTGTGAAACATGTCGGAGCTCTGTTCTTATACATCCTGCCATGGTGTTATTGTTCTATGATACATTTTGTGTTCTTGTCTTTCATATTCGTTAATGCTTTGTCTATGTGCCCTTTTGTGTCTCTTTAGTGGTTGTTTAAGAAGAAACTCACAAAATTTATATATACGAGTGGCAAGAAAAACAAGGGAAACTTCTAAATTAGTTTCTGCTGAGGATATGCTGTATCGAACTATACTCTATAGTATATGCATACTTTGAACGACAAAATTATTTTATACTACCTGTTTGACGTCAACCGCGCGATTCTACGGATTCGGTTTCTTCAATCCTTTTATGGATGAATTTTACATAGATTAATAAAATCGTATAATTTTTTTTTAAATGAATGAGGTTGTTAAATTTGGTTATGCCTTTTTGTGCTTCTTTGTTACATTTTTTTGTTTTTATAGTGATTAAGATAATACTGTTGTACTCTTTTTTTTCCTTCATTTTCACCTATTGTGTCTGTTTGTTTTGTTAATGCACCGTTGTCAATATAATGAAATTTTAGGCGACTGTCATATAAGTGATAAGCTTGGCTAGTTATAAAACGAGGTTCAATCCACCATTTTATACATACGAAAATACCTGTACCAATTCAGGAATATGACAATTGTTATCCATTCGGTTGATGTGTTTGAGCTTCTACTTTTGCCATTTGATGAGGGACGTTCCTTTTTGAAATTTGACCGGAGTTTTGTGATTTTACTTTTTTTGTATTCCACCTTGAAAATTAGATATAAAAAATAGTTTTTCATGGAAATCTTTAACATATCATCAATCTGTATTCCGATATGAAAAGAACAAAACGGGTATTTTGTAATTGTTAAATGCCTTAAATACATCCACTTTATTCAATATTCATGAATCGTTAGACAGCGTTTGCAGAATATTTTGTAAATTTTGTTTTACTTTATGATTAAGTCAACCCAACAGTTTGTTTTAAAAAAGAAAATTAAACTCGATTAATTTAGGGATATATAATTTTGAAAAAAATGTCATATATTTATCGTTCATCAAACAGACGAAACATATTTGTAGTTTAAAAGTTTTATATGTTTCATATATTTCAACAACACAGTTCCTCGACAACCAAAGATAAAATAGATGTAATTTTATGACTTAGTAAAGGATGCTATATTTTCAAAAAGTAAAATCACAAAAAAACTGAACTCAGAGGAAAATAAAATCGTAAAGTCCCTAATGATGGCAAAATTCAAATGACAAAACACATGAAAACAAATGGATAACAAACTGTCATATTCTTGACTTGTTACAGGCATTTTTAAATGTAGAAAACCATGGAATAAACCTAGTTTTATAGTGCTAAAACTCTCACTTTGTATGACAGTCTCATCAAATTCCGTTATGTTTACAATGATGCGTGAACTAAACAGACATAATAAATAAAATAGTTAAAATATATGAGAACAACAGTCATCAATGTGTTACAATTTTAAAAGAAAAAATTGCTTCACGTGTCTGACGTCAGAAAATTTATATGTCACATATGTTTGTTGTTCATTGTTTATACAAACTATTATAAAAATTTACATTGTTTGCATGGGCAATGTTAACATACAACGTTTTAAAATCAAACGTATGTAAGAATTAATTGCAGAAATAGACCGAGATTTAAAATGGTCCAAAAGTTCTATAGAATTTATAAGAATCCACAAATGGTTCATTCCACTACCTGATTAAATAATTCTGACGTTTGTGGTTAAACACATTTTCTAATGTATCATAGAAATATAACATAATGACATATCATAGAACAATAACAAACTGACAGGATCTATTAAAGTACAGAATCACGTTATAAGAACCAACGAAACACAAAAAGTCACATATACAAAACACACCAGAAAAAATGAAAGAAAAGCTCATAGTAGGTTCAATGATTTGTTTTTCTAGCTTTTCACAAATTGGGGAGACGTTTTTGAGAACAAAATTGATGTATCAAGGATATTATGTGTTAACTAGCATATGCTAATCTCTACACCTATGATCATTTGTTTGACACAAATCTCTGTCACACTGACTGTTAAGATTTATAATGAATATATAAGGACAAAAGTAATATATCACTGTTCAATAATCATTAATCGATTAAACTGAAACATATTCGTGTCAAAAACAAAATCTGAGGGAAACACACCAACTATAAGAGAATAACAACGGAACAACACAAACACTGAACTGCTACAAAAACAAACACCGGCACATATAGAAACAGATTATTTGAATTCAACTGCGATATTTCTGACTTGGTACAGGACATCGAATGATATCGATAATTGTGATACCTTGTTTTCCTAGCTACAGAAATTGTGCTCATTATTTTAAAAAATAAACATAAGTATGCAAAGATATATAACTCTAACAAATAGATAGAACTCAAAGCTCAGTGAAAAACAGTATAATTATTTCTATTTGTATGTCTAAATATCACAACGATTTCAACATGGCGAAAATTGTGGCTTGACGCCACATAAGAACATAACCCCTAAATGACGAATTTTATCAATTATCTGCGTGTTTGCCTATACTTTTAAAATAAATAATAGACGAAGTGAAAAATGTCAAAATAATCAATCGGACAGGATTGATAAAATTGTTGGTCGATTCCTTGCACGAGATATTGCCCCTAAATGATAATATTTGTTTTTGCCACTTTATTTTGCCATTT